>NC_081359.1:26936683-27235073 GCF_030684315.1 Stegostoma tigrinum | reverse complement strand
TTCAACTAATTCAGCAGGGGGGTGCGCTCAAAAATTGTAGTTTGACTATAGAAAAGGTTGAGAGTAGGGTGGTCCGAAATAAAGTTTCAGGGAAGCAAGATGGCACCGGCAAGCAAGAAATTGGTTTGAAGTGTGTCTACTTTAATGCCAGGAGCGTCCGGAATAAGGTGGGTGAACTTGCAGCATGGGTTAGTACCTGGGACTTCGATGTTGTGGCCATTTCGGAGACATGGATAGAGCAGGGACAGGAATGGTTGTTGCAGGTTCTGGGATTTAGATGTTTCAGTCATAACAGAGAAGATGGTAAAAGAGGGGGAGGTGTGGCATTGTTGGTCAAGGACAGTATTACAGTTGCAGAAAGGATGTTTGGCGACTCGTCAACTGAGGTAGTATGGGCTGAGGTTAGAAACAGGAAAGGAGAGGTCACCCTGTTGGGAGTTTTCTATAGGCCTCCGAGCAGTTCCAGTGATGTAGAGGAAAGGATACCAAAGATGATTCTCGATAGGAGTGAGAGAGATAGGGTAGTTGTCATGGGGGACTTCAACTTTCCAAATGTTGACTGGGAGCACTATAGTTCGAGTACTATAGATGGGTCAGTTTTTGTCCAGTGTGTGCAGGAGGGCTTCCTGACACAGTATGTAGATAGGCCAACAAGGGCCGAAGCCACATTACATTGGTACTGGGTAATGAGCCTGGCCAGGTGTTAGATTTGGAAGTAGGTGAGCACTTTGGTGAATAGCGATCACAATTCTGTTATGTTTACTTTAGTGATGGAAAGGGATAGGTGTATACCACTGGGCAAGAGTTATAGCTGGGGGAAAGGCAATTACGATGAGATTAGGCAAGATTTAGGGAGCATAGGATGGGGAAGCAAACTGCAGGGGGTGGGGCACATTAGAAACGAGGAGCTTATTCAAGGAAAAGCTCCTTATGTATCCTAGATAAGTATGTACCTGTCAGGCAGGGAGGAAGCTGTAGAGCGCAGAAGCCATGGTTTATGAAGTAAGTGGAATCTCTGGTCAAGAGGAAGAAGGCGCGTTATGTTAGGATGAGATGTGAAGGCTCAGTTAGGGCGCTTGAGGGTTACAAGGTCGCCAGGAAAGACCTAAAAAGAGAGAGCTCAGAAGAGCCAAGAGGAGACATGAGAAGTTGTTGGCGGATAGGATCAGGGTAAACCTAAGGCTTTCTATAGGTATTTAAGGAATAAAAGAATGACGAAAGTAAGATTAGGGCCAATCAAAGGATAGCAGTGGTAAGTTGTGTGGAGTCAGATGCGATAGGGGAAGCGCTAAATGAATATTTCTCAACAGTATTCATCTAGAAAACGGCAATGTTGTCGAGGACAATACTGAGATACAGGCTTACTAGACTAGGTGGGATTGAGGTTCACAAGGAAGAGGTATTAGAAATCCTTCAGAGGGTGAAGATAGATAAGTCCCCTGGGCCGGATGGGATTTATCCTAGGATCCTCTGGGAAGCCAGGGAGGAGATTGCCGAGCCTTTGGCATTGATCTTTAACTCGTCATTGTCTACAGGAATAGTGCCAGATGACTGGAGGATAGCAAACATGGTTCCCCTGTTCAAGAAGGGGAGTAGAGACAACCCTGGTAATTATAGACCAGTGAGCCTTACCTCAGTTGTTGGTAAAGTGTTGGAAAAGGTTATCAGGGACAGGATTATAATCATCTAGAAAAGAATAAATTGATTAGGGATAGTCAGCACGGTTTTGTGAAGGGAAGGTCGTGCCTCACGAACTTCATTGAGTTCTTTGAGAGGTGACCAAACAGGTAGATGAGAGTAAACCGCTTGATGTGGTGTATATGGATTTTCAGCAAGGTGTTCAATAAGGTTCCCCACAATAGGCTATTGTACAAAATGCGGAGGAATGGAATTGTGGGAGATATAGCAGTTTGGATCGGAAATTAGCTTGCTGAAAGAAGACAGAGGGTGGTAGTTGATGGGAAATGTTCATCCTGGAGACCAGTTACTAATGGTGTAACGCAAGGGTCGGTGTTGGGTCCACTGCTGTTTGTCATTTTTATAAATGACCTGGATGAGGGCGTAGAAGGATGGGTTAGTAAATTTGCAGACGACACTAAGGTCGGTGGAGTTGTGATAGTGACGAAGGATGCTGTAGGTTGCAGAGAGACCATAGATAAGCTCAGAGCTGGCTGAGAAGTGGCAAATGGAGTTTAATGCAGACAAGTGTGAGGTGATGCACTTTGGTAGGAATAACCGGAAGGCAAGGTACAGGGCTAATAGTAAGATTCTTGGTAGTGTAGATGAGCAGAGAGATCTCTGTGTCCATGTACACAGATCCTTGAAACTTGTCACCCAGGTTGACAGGGCTGTTAAGAAGGCATACAGGTGTTTTAGCTTTTATTAATAGAGGGATCGAGTTCCGGAACCAAGAGGTTATGGTGAAGCTGTACAAAACTCTGGTGCGGCCGCACTTGGGGTATTGTGTACAGTTCTGGTCACCGCATTATAAGAAGAATGTGGAAACTTTGGAAAGGGTGCAGAGATTTACTAGGATGTTGCCTGGTATGGAAGGAAGGTCTTACGAGGAAAGGCTGAGGGACTTGAGGCTGTTTTCATTAGAGAGAGGAAGGTTGAGAGATGACTTAATTGAGACATATAAAATAATCAGAGGGTTAGATGGGGTGGATAGGGAGAGCCTGTTTCCTAGGATGGTGGCAGCGAGCACAAGGGGGCATAGCTTTAAATTGAGGGGTGAAAGATCTCGGACAGATGTCAGAGGTAGTTTCTTTACTCAGCAAGAAGTAAGGCAATGGAACGCTTTGCCTGCATCGGTGGTAGATTCGCCAACTTTACATACATTTAAGTCATCATTGGACAAGCATATCGACATACATGGAATAGTGGAGGTTAGATGGGCTTCAGGTTGGCACATCATCAAGGGCCGAAGGGCCTGTACTGTGCTGTAATGTTCTATGTTCTATGTACACTCTCAGAAAGGGAAATAAGCTTTCCACATTCACCCTATCATGTTGCCCTCAGAATCTTCTATGCTTTAGAAAGGCCAATCCTCATTCTTAGAATAATTAGTGACTACAGGCCTAACCTACTCAACTTCTCCTCAGATGATTCCTCCAAACGTGGTATTAGCTGCATGAGTCTTCTCTGAACCGTCTCCAATGCCAGTGCATCATTCCTTAAAAAAGAGAGCCAAAACGATTCACAGCAGTGACCTAAACACTGGCTTGTTTAGTTTTAGCAAGGTCTGCATATTTTCATACTGCATTCCCATTGAAATGAAGGCCAAAAGTCCATTTGCTTTCCCTATTACCCAATGAACTTTGACGGATTCAGTAATTCAGAAAAACCTGAAAGCCTAGCAATGTCAGAACTCAAATATAGATTGCACTCAAACACCTACTAAGCACAAAGCTGTATTAAATTTACACAAATTCAAGATTTCTCAACCAGATGCGCACATACTTAACGAAGTGCAAGACACTTACACCCGGGGTTCAATTAGTTAAAGCAAACATAAAGGGCTGAAGGGAGAAACCAAATAAGCCAAAGAGTCCAAAATAAGTAAAGTTTTACAAAAATGTGGTGAATTATGCAGAAGCTAAAAGAGGGATAAGAAAAGTGAATTTTAAAATGCTGAACCCATGTGAATTAGATGTAAATTAGTACACATTGGAGCATGTTAATTTGCATAAGCAAATATTCTAAGTTGCATCACAAACACTACAGTGTCCAATGTCATGAGCTACCAAATAGTAGGCACATAATTCTTTTGAAGATCTAATATTATCATTTATAACTACAGGTGAGGGGCCAGATAATTGAACAGTAGCTAATGCTATGTGATTGGAGATAATGGGAACTGCAGATGCTGGAGGATCCGAGATAACAAAGTGTGTGGCTGGATGAACACAGCAGGCCAAGCAGCATCTCAGGAGCACAAAAGGTGACATTTTGGGCCAAGACCTTCATCAGAAAAGGGAGAGGGGGAGAGGATTCTGAAATAAATGGGGTGGCGGGGGGGGGGGGGGGGGGGGGGGGGGTAGAGGCGGACCGAAGATGGATAGAGGAGAAGATAGGTGGAGAGGACAGTATATGGGGAGGTAGGGAGGGGATAGGTCAGTACGAGGAGGACAGACAGGTCAAGCGGGCAGGATGAGGTTAGTAGGTAGGAAATGGAGGTGCGGCTTGAGGTGGGAGGAGGGGAAAGGTGAGAGGAAGAGCAGGTTAGGGAGATGGAGACGAGTTGGGCTGGTTTTGGGATGCAGTGGCAGGGGGTGGGGTGAATTTTGAAGGTTGTGAAATCCACATTGATACCATTGGGCTGCAGGGTTCCCAAGCAGAATATGAGGTGCTGTTGCTGCAACCTTTGAGTGGCATCGTTATGGCACTGCAGGAGGCTCAGGATGGACACGTCACCTAAGGAATGGGAGGGGGAGTTGAACTGGTTCGCGATTAGGAGGTGCAGTTGTTTATTGCGAACCGAGCGGAGGTGTTCTGCAAAGCAGTCCCCAAGCCTCCGCTTGGTTTCCCCAATGTAGAGGTAGCCACACCAGGTACAGCGGATACAGTATATCACATTGGCAGATGTGCAGGTGAACATCTGCTTGATGGGTAAGTCATCTTGGAGCCTGGGATAGGGGTGAAGGAGGTGGTGTAGGGGCAGGGGTAGCACTTTCTGCAGTTGCAGGGGAAAGTGCCGGGTGTGTTAGGGTTGACGGGAGTGTGGAGTGGAAAAGGGAGTCGCGGAGAGAGTGGTTCCTCTGGAAGGCAGACAAGGGTGGGGTGGGGAAAATGTCTTTGGTGGTGGGATCGGATTGCAGATGGCAGAAGCGTCAGAGGATGTTGTGTTGTATCCAGAGTTGGTGGGGTGGTACGTGAGGACTAGGGGGATTCTCTTTTAGTGTTATTGTGGGGACGGGGTCTGAGGGATGAAGTGCGGGAAGTGCAGGAGGCACGGTCAAGGGAGTTCTCGACCACTGCTTGGGAGTGGGGGAATGGGGGCGGGGGGGGGTGAGGTGGTAGTTGCGGTCCTTGAAGAACGAGGACATCTGGATGTAAAGATATTTTTCCATCCCCACCCTTGTCTGCCTTCCGGAGAAACCACTCACTCCGTGGCTCCCTTGTCCGCTCCACACTCCCCTCCAACCCCACCACACCCGACACTTTCCCCTGCAACCCCAGGAAGTACTGCACCTGCCCCTGCACCTCCCACACCCACCACCATCCCAGGCCCCAAGATGACTTTCCACATCAAGCAGATGTTCACCTGTACATCCAATGTGGTATACTGCATCCGCTGTACCCGGTCTGGCTTCCGCTACATTGGGGAAACCAAGCAGAGGCTTGGGGACCGCTCTGCAGAAAACCTACGCTCAGTTCGCAATAAACAACTGCACCTTCCAGTCGCGAACCATTTCAACTCCCTCTCCCATTCCTTGGGCGACACGTCCATCCTGGGCCTCCTATAGTGCCACAACAATGCCACCCAAAAGGTTGCAGGAACAGCAACTCATATTCCGCTTGGGAACCCTGCAGCCTAATGGTATCAATGTGGATTTCACAAGCTTCAAAATCTCCCCTCCCCCCACTGCATCACAAAACCAGCCCAACTCATCCCCACCTCCCTAACCTGTTCTTCCTCTCACCTATCCCCTCCTCCCACCTCAAGCCACACCTCCATTTCCTACCTACTGACCTCATCCCGCTCCCCTTGACGTGTCCGTCCTCCTCGGACTGACCTATCCCATCCCTACCTTCACATCCACACTCTCCTCTCTACCTATCTTCTCCTCTATCCATCTTTGGTCCACCTCCCCCTCTCTCCCTATTTATTTCAGAACCCTGTCCCCCTCCCCCATTTCTGATGAAGGGTCTAGGCCCAAAACATCAGCTTTTGTGCTCCAAAGAGGCTACTTGGCCTGCTGTGTTCATCCAGCTCCACACTTTGTTATCTTAGCTAATTCTATGTCTTTGCTCATAACGAGATGCAAGGTGAAGCCTGGCAACATAGACCTGAGAGTCCGACTTGAGTCTGGAGGTGATTCCGAAAGATAGGATTTGTATGCATTTAGATAGGCAAGGAATGACTGTGGATAGTCAGCATGGTTTTGTGTGAGTGTAATGGTGTTTCAATTATTTTTTGAGAAAGTAACCAAGAAGATTGATGAGGGCAGAGTAGCAGACCTTGTTTACTTAGGATTTTCGTAAAACCTTCAACAGAATTTGCCATGGCGAGACGATTTAATAAAGTTAGATCACATGCGATTCAGGGTGACCTTGCTAATTGGAAACAAAAATGGGCTGAACAGCAGGAGACAGCGCGACAGTGGATGCCTGTTTTTCAGACTGGTGGCCTGTGACTAGCAGTGTTCACAGGGATTGATGCTGTCAATTTCTATAAATGATTTAAATGGGAATATACAAGGCATGGCTAGTAAATTTGCAGATGACACCAAAACTGGTGGTATATGGACAGTGAAGAAGCTTTTGAGATTACAAAGAGATCTTGATCATTTGGGTAAGTGGGTTGACAAGGGGCAGATGGAGCTTAATTTGGATAGATGCAAGGTACTGCATTTGGTACAACAAATAAGAGGATGACTTATACAACTAAGAGTAGGGTCAAGGATAGTGTTGTTGAACAGAAGTACCTAGGAGTTCAGGGACACAGTTTCTTTTTGAGGTTTACATCAAATAAAGGAAAGTTAATTAAGAAGGCATTTAATATGCTTGCCTTCATTGGTCAGACCTTAAGAGTATAGAAGTTGAGATAGCATATTGAGGTTGTACAGGACATTGATGAGGCCTCTTCTGGAGTACTGGTGACAGTTCTGGTCACCCTGCTAAAGAAAGGATATTATTAGGATGGCAAAGATTCAGAAGAGATTTAATCAGGATACCAGGAATAGATGGTTTGAGTTATAAGACTGAGACTGGATAGGCTGAGATTTTTTTCATTTAAGCATAGTAGGTTGAGGGGTGGCCATCTAGAGGTTTATAAAGTCATGATGGGCATAGATAAGGTGAATGGCCGGTGTCTTTTCCTTAAGGTGGGGAATTTCAAGACCAGGGATCATTTTTAAGGTGAAAGGAGAAATATGTTAAAGACAGGATTGGCAATTTCCTTGTTAGATAAAAAAAAGAGGTTCCTATGTGGAATGAACTTCCAGCAGAAGTGATGAATGCCACTACAGTCAAAACATTTGAAAGTCATTTGGATAAGTAATGTTTGGAGAGATATGGGCCAAGCACAGGCAGGTGGGACTAGACCAGTTTGGGATTATGGCTGGCATGGGTCGGTTCAACCAAAGGGTTTGTTTCCATGCTGTATGACTCTATGACATGTATCCTTGAATGGATTTGCCAAAGGAAGGTATCAAGGACACCTAATCTTGGATTGCTTTACCTTGAGTCTGTTCCACCTAACGAACATTGTGAAGCTCAACATTTCCAGACCTCAAAAGAGATATTTCTTCCCCATTGTTAAAACTAACTTAAAAGGAACCAATTTCTGTACTTCCTTTCAAGAGGCATTGATGGCCAACAAATAACCACGAGTATTATGAAGTTTCTACTTGCATTACAACCCCAACAGGCATATAGAGGAAGCCAATGAGCCAATGCTAAGATAAGGTGGTAGTAGAGGCTGGGGTGGGGGGGGGGAAGAGTATTCTTTGGTCTAAAGACACACTGACTCTGAAGTTAATCTACCCTCATCCCTGGCTCTTGAACCTAGTCCCTCACTTGCCTTTCAGTCCAGACCTCTTAGCATGTAGTCTCAGCCATGGTTTATGGGGCACCAGTGGATCAATGGACCTGCCAGACAGACAGTCAACTCTAAAGCAGAATCCCCTCTCGTGATATGGGATGGAAAACCCACCTTAAAGCAGTCAATGCTACTTTCCGAACCGTCGGGATTTGTCCTACAGCCTCGTCCAACCAACATTTTGGGGGCAGAGATCAGGAAGCATTATTTTCACTTGTAGCATTGGAAACTGAAACAACGCCCCAGATTTTCCACTGGACACACAGTCATTTCTGCAGCATGCCTGGCAGTTGTACACAAAGGCCTTACAGAATCCTTGACATAGGAAACGGAGGGAATTGAACATTCTCTTAAGTAACTCGCCAAGCCTGGTACCCTCTAGAAGTATCTACTTCAATCAAAATTCAGAGCATTCCACTGCATTAAGAGAAGAGAGTCACTCATTAGCAGTTAGGTTTCTTTTTATTAGGCTAAGCCAACTCCTGAATAACTATTCAGCTGAACCCATCTGCAACTTACCTTCCTCCCCTTGCCAAGGTCTCAACATCCCTTCTATATCCCACCTTTATGCCCTACAACCCACAAGCCTCCATACCCTGCTGTCAAATTCAGTGAGACTAGATATTTAAATCACAGGTTGGCCAGTGACAGCTGAGAAAGGTGGCATGCCTTGCCTTCGTCCACGTTGCGCACTATGACTGACCTGTTGGAAAAGCTTCAAAAATGTTAAAAAGCGGCCACCTGACTGTTACTCCTCAGAAAATACAGCCTTTTTTTAATCTGTCCTCTCAGCATGTGTTCTGTCTAGTTATTATTAGGAGATAGCCATAGTCTCACCTACTGAGAGTGAACCGCAGTTTCAGAATGGAAATGGACATGGACATGTAATTCAAACAGGAGTCAGCAGCTGCTAATTGATCTTATAATCTCTCAGCACGAATCCATTCAGCCAACTGTACTACACTCACTCTTTAAAGGAAGCAATCCAATTAGTTCCACTACCCGAAACTCTATATTTTCTCACCAAGTATCATTCAAATCCTTTGACAGTTTTTTAAAAATGTATTGAATCTGCTTCTGCCACCCTGTTCAGGCAGTGTATTACAAACAGAACATTCCATTTCAAAGACAAGACATTTCATCCATGCTCTAGTTATTGTCAATTATTTTAAATTCTGCACCTTGGGCTTTTGTTACACCCAATAAAAACAGTTTATCTTCACTGCTCTAATCAAAACCCTTCAAAATCTCCGAACCTCCAATTAAGCTAGTCTACTCCGACAAGACCAACCCAAGCTTCTTAAAAGACAAAGTGCTGGAGAAACTCGGCAGGTCAGGCATCTTCTGAAGAGAGGAGGGTCAGACAAAGGGTCACTGGACATAAAACATTAACTCTTTCTCACCACAGACGCTACCAGGCCTGCTGAGTTTCTCCAACACTTTGGATATTGGTGATCTGAAACAGAAAAAATTGTTTTTATTTCCCAGTTTCTCCTGTGTCCCCACAAAACCGAAGCCCCTCATTTCGAGTGGGATTCCAGAAGATCTCAATGCATTCCTTTCCAACATCTTGATATCGACCTTGGGATGGGGGACAGCCATTAAATAGTGAAGCAGTAACTAATAAAAGATTAGTATAACATCTTTGCTTTTGCATCCATTTATGAAACCCAGATGGTTGAAAAGAGACAGTTATACAGCTCAGAAACAGATCCTTTGGTCCAACCAGTCCATGCCAACCATGTTTCCAAACTAAACTAGTCCCGCCTGCCTGCATTTGGCTCATATCCCACCAAACATTTCTTATTCAAGTACTTATCTAAATGCCTTTTAAAACAGTACACACAGCCGTCACTTCCTTTCAATCCACACATGAAATTCTGTTTAAAAAAAGTTGCCCCTCTTCTTTTTTTTTAAAAAGAAATCTCTCCTCTCAACTTGAAAATGTCACCTAGTCTCGAAATCACCCACCCAAGGGAAAAGACACCTACCACAGGCCTTGTGCTATAGTTGGTTTGCTCTCCAAGCTGGTTCATTAGTTCGCAGGCATTTCATTATCCTGCTGGGTAACATCATGTCCAATGAAGCCCCGTTGTGTTTTCCCACCTGGTATTTAAACTCTTGGGTGCGTTGGATTTGATCTCATTTCCTCTTTTCCTTCACAGTGGTGTGTATATTAGGTCTAGTTCTGTGCATTTGCTGATCACCTTCGTGGTGGAAGACCAGTCTCCAGGAATTCCCGTGCTGGTCTCTGTTCGGCCAATCCTAGGGTCGTCCTATTCAAACTAGCGGTTCTCCTGATCTGTGTGAATGGAGATGAGTGAGTATTGGTTGTGTGTTTTGTTGCTAGTTGGTGTTTGTGCACTCTTGCAGCCAGTTTTCTTCTTATCTGTCCAACGTAATGTTTGTCACAGTCCTTGCATGGAATTTTGTAAATTGCATTGTTTCTGTCTATAGAGGGCAAGGGGTCTTTGGTTCAAGTTATAGTTGGCGTAGGGTTGACATGGGTATGTGTGCTACTCTGATGCCCAATGGCCAGTTCAGATGTATTCTTGATGTATGGCAGCACGTTGAGTGTGGTTGGCCATGCGGTATCTTCCTGCTGTCATTCGTGTGATAGGAACATTTTCATCGGAGGCTGCACGAATGATGTTACCCAGCTGGGTAGTGAAACGTCTGTGAACTAACGAACCAACCAATCACAGCATCAACGAACAAAGAGCTCCAAATCTACTCTCAAATTTTATTTACCCTATCCAAACCCCCTCATAATTTTATAAGCCTCTCTACAGGTCACCCCACAACCTGGTGGGCTCCAGTAAAAAAAAGTCCCAGCCTACCCAGCCCTTCATTATAACTCAAACCCTGTAGTCCTGACCACATTCTGGTAAATCTCTTCTGAACCTTCTCCAGCCTAATAATATCCTTCCTGTAACAGGCAATCAAACTGGACACCATACACCAGAAAGGCCTTACCAACATCATGTACAACCTTACATCCCAGCTCCTATACTCAAAGGTCTGGGCAACTAAGGTAAGCATACTAAACACCTTCTTAATCAGCCTGACTACATGTCATGCAAATTTCAAAGAGATATGTGCCTAAACCCTGAGGTGTCTCTGTATTGTAGCGCTACCCAAAGTGCCACTTTTTACACCATTAAGTTCTGCCCTCAATTGTTTTACCAAAATGTAATACCTTGCTTTTCACCAAATTAAATTCTATCAACCACTTTAACTCATTGGCCCAATTGATCAAGATCTCTTTGCAGTCTTTGATAACCTTATTCACTGTCCATTACCACCAATCTGGATGTCATCTGCAAGCTTACTAATCACTCCTTTATTCTCATCTAAATTATTAATATAAGTAGCAAACAGAAGTGGTTCCAGCTCTAATCCTGATGGGTCATCATGGTGTCAACATCCTTCTTCGAGAGAGGCAGCATAGAACATCTCTTAAAAGGCACTCAGCATCATACATGCAACTGGTCGACGTTGCATTCCACTACACTGGTGTCACTGTGCCCTACACGAGAATGTTACCGAATGCAACTCCTGTCACATTCAACTTCTGCACCTCAACAACTGGCATTTCCCATGTGATAATTTGTCCCCTTCCCAGCCCCACCACAAGGCTGTCTCATGCATGTTGTACACTGCTCCACGCAGATTCCCATTCTGTGCTTCGAGAGATAGAGTGGCCAAATGGTGCTGACATGTCTGCCTCAGAAGCAGTAGGTAAGCAGCATTGAGCTCCCGGAGATTGTTAAAATTAGACAAAAGCAGCATAAGTGAGTGGAGTCTGGGCTCTCTCTGAGATACAGAAAGGTTTTCAATTTGATTTTCAGTTCGCAAGAAAGGCTTCTGCTGATCTAAATGCTTGAGCTCCTGGCTGCTGAAGCAAAGATTTAGACAGCAAGGCTTCCTCTTAAAAAATCAAAAAGATTGCTTCTTTGCTCTACTGATTAGGTCAGAAGATTGAACATGGGATTGAAACCTTTGTTTAAATTACCATGCAAGGGTGTGTTTATGGGATGCTGCTATGTTGGAACAGTCGATGATTAGTAGTTAAATAATAAAATTTAAACTACAAGTATTTCAATAGAATGAATTTATGCCTTTTTTTGTTTGTATTTTAATGGTGCTGTAAGGATAAAGTGGGTTTTGATTAAGGGCAAAAAGTGGACCAATCGAATCACATCTAGAACAGAGCCTTACACTTGCCTTTAATTAAGATAAGGGTTAGGATCTAGGCTATCTTCTTATTATATTTTGAGGGGTTTAGTCTGGCCCATGATACATGGTACCATCAACAGTAGTCAGATGAAATGCAACAGAATTTGTACTCAAACCTGTTCGTACAGCCAACTCAAACATAGGCTTCCGCAATGCCATTTGCGCAGTTGTCATCAAGAATGAATCTGGGCAGAACTGGCAGCCCCCTAATTGAAAATCCTATGGACTTCAATTCTACCTATGGTATACTATTTGATAGAAGACTTTGAACTTTTGTACGTACTTTAATCATCTTTAACTTCAAATCCATCAAGCAGGCCGGGTCTAGGCCCTAAACGTCAGCTTTTGTGCTCCTGAGATGCTGCTTGGCCTGCTGTGTTCATCCAGCTCCACACTTTTGTTATCTTGGATTCTCCCGCATCTGCGGTTCCCATTATCTCTGACAACAACTCTGCTGATTGCCAATTGTTAACCCACATTCTTCCAAGTTAAAAACTAAATTTTGAACAAGGTAATGGTTTGCATTTAAAAAAACTTCTAAACTGACTAGGCTTTTCCATCTTTTTGAAACATGGGTATCTCGTTCAACATTCCAGCTGTACGGCACTTTTCCACATCTGAGAGTGAAAAGGGTAAACATAGAGGAGGGCTGTTACAAAACAAAATGAGTAATTTTTATTATATTCTTTATCACAGTTATGTTGCTGTCTGAAGTTCTGCTGTTTTAAATTCATGAGCATTGTACCAAACAATTTGCACATTCTTATTAGATGAGATGTATCTTAATGTGTCCTGCAATGTCACAAAATGTATATTTGCCAAGTCAATTAGAAATTAATTGCTTCCCAGACCACCCAAATGGTACATTTTCAGAAAAGTTCTGTGCAGTGCTTTCAACTGCAGTAGAAATGCAGGGCAGAATCTGACTTCCTGGGCTGAAGAGCCTGCAAGGAAGCTATGCCATATTTTAATCATAGAATCGCGACAATATGGAAACAGGCCATTCGGCCCATCGAGTCCATAACGACCCCCCCAAAGAGCATCCCACCCAGACCCCACTCTTCCCTACACCTGCATTTCTAATGGCTAATCCATCTAGGTTGCACATCCTCGCACTGTGGGAAATTTAGCATGGCCAATCTACCTAACCTGCTCACCTTTGGACTTTTAATATAAAGCTCTACCAGATAATTAGGCAGTGGTAAAGCCACGTGTGTGACTGGCCCTGGAATCAAGACCTCCAAAGGCAGATGTCTCACTTTCCAAGAGCTACAAGCCAATCAGACACTGGCAGCATGCTTGGTTAGCCACATCTTAAGGCTGGCATGATTACTGCAGGAAGAACACTCAGAGTCCCAGGATAATGGAGAAAAACGGCCTCGGCCAAATAATATAGGTTGGGTGAAGATTCTCAGACTGGGAGGTAGGGTGTGGCAGTCCGGTGGCTCTTCCTTCTCCAGCGATCACTTGCACAATTAGGCACTGTGCACCTGTGATGGAGAGGAGCCTCCTCCACACTCTCATCTTCCGGGGTGACAAGCAGACCGCACATTATCATCGGTCATGCAAGCTACTGCAGAGTTAATGCCAGTGGTGGCAGTATGAGCCTTTTAAAGGTGACAATTAGTGACTACATAAGGGTGTCAATTGGTGGTGGGATAAGACGACAACAGGATTCTGACACACCCCTACCCTCCTCCAAGCTCACGACTCAGTAGATTCCACCCATATTGAGCGTTAATGGGCATTATGCACACTGGAAGTACACAGTTTTCTTTCTTTTGTTTTATGAAGGGGGCCTGATAGCTAATTCTCATGTGGCTTTATGCCCAAGCAGGTTGCGTTCCCGTCCCAGCAGAGCTCAGGTCAAATCCAGCATCCTCACCCTGCTCCTAAGTATAAAATCCTATGGCAAACTGCCACAAGCAAAATTACCAAGAAAACATCAGCAGACAACAAGCAAGGGCCATGCCTTCAGGTACAACAGACAGGGAGAGCAATGTCTGATAAAAATATGAATCAGAATCCAGGAGGACAACCGTTAAACCTCAGAAACCTCAATTTACCGGTGGATTCTTGTGGACTGCCAGGTGATGTATGCTTTTTATAAAAGAAAGAAGTGTTACATCACATAACCACAGTGTGTTATGGTGCTGCCATACAGTTATAAATTCCAGACAAAAACTGTGAATCAGTCTGAATAATTTGAAATTAAATATGGCAATTATTTGTAAATGCAAGGTTCATATGAACAGCTTGCTGGCTTTTATTTTACTTGAATTTCAAGGTCTGGAATTGAGAGACCCTAAAATCTTTGCATTTACCTTGTTGAGCATAGAGTCAGAGATACACAGCACAAAAACAGACCCTTCGGTCCAGCTTATCCATGCTGACCGGACATCCGAAATAAATCTAGTCCCATTTGCCAACATTTCGCCCATATCTTCTAAGCCCTTTCTATTGTACCCATCCAAATATCTTTTCAATGTTCTAATTGTACCAACCTCCACTTCCTCTGGCAGCTCATTCCATACACGCACCAGCCTCTGCGTGAAAATAATTGTCCCTTTAGGTCCCTTTTAAATCTTTCCTCTCTCAACTTAAACCTCTGCCCTCTAGTTTTGGACACCCCACCCCTGGAAAAAAGACCTTCTCTACTTACCCTATCCATGCCTCTCAATTTTATAAACCTCTATAAAGGTCACCCCTCAGTCTCCAACACTCCAGGGAAAATAACCCCACTCTGTAGGAAAAGGCTGAAGAGTTCAAACCCTCTAACCATGGAAACATCTTTGTAAATCTTTTCTGAACCTTTTCAAGTTTCACAGCATCCTTTACTTAGGAGGAAGTTGAGAATTGAAGGCAGTATTCCAATGTGGCCTAACCAGTGTCCTGTACAGCCACAATGTGGCCTCCCAACTCCTATACTCAATGTACTGACCAATAAAGGCAAGCATACCAAACACATTCTTCACTATCCTATCTACCTGCAACTCGACTTTCAAGGAGCTGTGAACATGCATCCCAAAGTCTCTTCATTTAGCAACACTCCCCAGGACCTTACCATTAGGCGTACAAGTCCTGCACTGATGTGCCTTTCCAAATTGTAGTATCTCACATTTATCTAAACTTAACTCCATCTGATCAAGATCCCATTGTTGTCATCTGATATAATATTCTTCACTGTCCGCGGCACCAGTTTTGGAGTCATCTGCAAACTTACTAACTGTACCTCCTGTGTTCACATTCAAATCATTTATACACATGGTGAAAAGTAGCGGGCCCAGCACAATCCTTGTGGCGTACCACTGGGCACAGGCCTCCGGTCTGAGAAGCAACTCACCACCACCACCCTCCGACTTCTACCTTCAAGCCAGCTGGCTAGTTCTCCCTGTATTCTGTGTGATCTAACCTTGCTAACCAGTCTACCATGAAAAATCTTGTTGAATGCCTTACTGAAGTCCACACAGATCATGTCCACCATTCTACCCTCAATAGTCCTCTTTGTTACTTCTTCAGAAACTCAAATCAAGTTAGTGAGACACGATTTCCCATGCACAAAGCTATGTTGACCATCCCTAATCAGTCCTTGCCTTTCCAAATGCATGTAAATCCTGTCCCAAGGATTCCCTCCATCAACTTGGCCACCGCCGATGTCAGGCTCATAAGTCTAAAGTTCCCTGGCTTTTCCTTGCTACCTTTAAGTAATGGCACCACATTAGCCAACCTCCAGTCTTCCTGCACCTCGCCTGTGGCTATCAATGATACAAAGATCTCAGCAAGGGGCCCTGAAATCACTTCCTTAGTTTCGCATTGGTTGCACTCTTCATACTGTGTTACAGATTTCTACTGACTTTATTGATCCCCAATTCAGAGAAAGTATTTGGATTCACGTTGTGAGCTTCATGATTTCAGGAAATGCTGAAGTGCTTCTCAATGCGGTAGTCACAGAAAGAACGAGCGAGGCGGTGGGGGAGGGGGGAGTCAGAGTCATCCAGCACAGCCCGCAGACTCTGCTAACCTACCTACACTCGTCCCACTTTCCAGCACTTGACCCATAACCTTTTTGACATTTTAAGTGCTCATCCGTGTTCTTCAAAGGTTGAGGTTTCCTGCTTCTGCTATCCACAAACACCACCTGGCAATGCATTCCAGATTCCCACCACAGTCTTGTGACTTCCATGCCACAAATTCTCAACATCTAGTTTTGATCTAGCTGTTTGTAGAATGGAGATCTGCATATTAATGAGGTGACAATAACAGAAATTGCTGGAAAGGCTCAGCAGGTGCTGCAGCATCTGTAAAGAGAAATTAGAGTTCACATTTCAGTGTTCAGTGATGCTTCCTCAGAGGTTAAGTCCAATTTCTCTCCACAGATGCTGCCAGACCTGCTGAGCCTTTCCAGCAATTTGTTTTTGTTATCAATTAACAGCATCTGCAACTCTTTTGGTGTTTATTAATGAAGCGAGATTAGTTAATAATAATCACTTATTTCATTTCTCACTGCTGACTAGCAAGAATCTTGTCTCAACATACAAGACTGGATTGGAAAATACAACTGTTAGTCTCTAGATTGAGCAAAGTTTCAATCAGGAATCTCCTAAATTTCTCACCAAAGCCCATATCATTCAGGGCTTGGGAAGAATCCACCAAGTTTTTAATGCTGTGACTATAGTATCTAGTCACACAACAATTAACTAGCTAATAACTTGCTGGGCTATAACCTGGTGTCATGAGATTTCTGACTTTGTCCACACCAGTCCAACACCGGCACCTCATCATCACTGCAGTATCTGTTTGTAAAGTTGTCTGCAAATGATCTGATGACCTGACCATTCCCACACAATAATCTTCTTTGTGACATCCTTCTCACACATCCTTGTGATAGAATGGGATTCTTCACACTATTCTTTGATATTCCACTCTAAAGTCAGGAAGTCTGCAAGTCTATTGTGAATTAGATCCTGTATTCATTTGGAAAATAGAGGCCACTAATTCACAGAAAAGACTCCTTCCATTTTCAATGCCTTGTCCAAACATTCAGGCTAGTTCCCAAGTTCTTGAGTAGTTCCATTCAAAACAAAACCACCACTTGTTTCAAAAACACAGGGTCAAATTCTGCATTTCAAGGAAAAAGTTAATTTTAAATAACTACTGAGCCCATATTGCCCAAAATAACTGCCCTTAGATGATTAAGCAAGCTACTCATGTATATCAATTACTACAAAAACTAAACAAAAAACAGTAGAAATTCCATTTTGGCATCAGATTTGAAATAACTGTCAAACCCGATTGATCTCACAAAATTGTCTTTACTCAAATCTAAGGCCTAGTGTCAAAATTGGGAGATCAGCTCCACAGCGTATTCCAGCAACTGCCTGGCTCCCATTCAGCTGCTCCATCAGGACTCCGCATCGAGCAGCAATTCAATAAAGCACTGAAGACAACGCAGTAGGGTCCATACCGGTCTTTTAACTTTGGTGGTGGGGAATCTTCCAGAAACAAATTCAGGATAGAATTAATCGTCACATGTAAAAATGTGGGTTGTTTTAGATGAGTCAGCATGGACTTGTTTTTCTAAAGTTGCATCTTAATGAACTTGGAGTTGTTTTGAAGGGATAACAGAGAAGGTTGTTAAGCGTAAGGCTGTTGACATAGTACACATGAACTTCCAACTGGCACAACTACAGAGGTTTCTGGAAGCTCTAATTTCAGATCACAGAATGCCCACAGTATAGAAGCAGGCCCTTAATGCCAACAAGTCCACAACGACCCTTAGAGCATCCCACCCAGACATAACCCCCTGTAACCCACCTAATCTACGCGTTCCTGAATATTCCAGGCAATTTTGCATGGCCACTCCACCTAGCCTGCACAACTTCAGACTGCAAGAGGAAATCCATGCAGACACAGGGAGAATGTGCTAACTCCACACAGTCACCCGAGGGTGGAATTGAACCCAGGTTCCTGGTGCTGTGAAGCAGCGGTGCTAATCACTGAGCCACCATGCCACCCTGAGAAAGAGTCACTGGACCCACAACTTTAACTCGGATTTTCTCCTTCACAGATGCTGCCAGACCTGCTGAGATTTTCCAGCAACTTCTGTTTTTGTTCCTGATTTACAGCGTCCACAGTTCTTTCGCTTTTTATTAACTTCCAACTGGCACTTGACGCAGCATCATACAACATTCTGATTTTGATGAACAGTCACTGGACCTGAAACATTGACAGTCCTGCTCAGTTTCTTCAGCAATTTCTGATTTTGATCGATTCCCGGCACCTGCAATTCTGTGATTTTTCGTCTGGTGAGGGAAAAATGTGTTAGCTAATGGATTAAAGGGGACAGGAGCAACATGGACACAAAACTGGCTGAGCAACAACAAAGAGTAATTGGTAATAGGCAAGTTTCAGGCTGGAGGAAGATTTGCAGTAGAGTTCCCCAGGAGGTCATTATTAGGACCCTTGCTTTTCCTAATACATTAGTGATCTGGATCCTGGTTCGCAGGGGACAGCTTCAAAGTGTGCAGGTGACAAAAAAACTTGGAGAATTCTAAGCTGTGACGAAGATGGTGCAGAGCTCCAAAAGGACACTGATAATTTGTTGGAGTGGACGGGTACATGACAGATGAAATTTAACACACAGATGTGATAGGTGATGCACTTTTTGTAATGCATGCAGAAGCAGAGATTTGGGTGTGTACTTGCATATGTCATTAAAAAAGGGTAGCAAGACAGGTGGAGATAGCTGTTAGTAAGGCATACAGCATTCTAGGCTCAATTAATAGGGAACGGGTACAATAGCAGGGAGATCATGCTAAACATATGTAAGGGCACTGGTTAAACCTCAACTGGTATAGTGGGTGCCACACTTTAGGAAGCAAAGCATTGTAGACAGCGTGTGTACGCAGGAGAGGTTTATGAGAATGTTATCTCTGAAACCAATCTTCAGATACAATAAAAGATTAGAATAAAAGAAGAGAGGAGACTCGATGTCAGTTTTCAAAATCATGGAGGGGGCTGGACGGAGTAGATAGGGAGAAACTGTTCCCACTCAAAATGATCAAACGCCCGAAGGAGCAACTTTAAAGTGTTTTGTTAAGAAAGCAAATGCAAGGCAGAAATAAAAATTTACCCACCCCGACCCAAGATGTCCAGGTTTGGAATTCACAGCCTCAAAGTGTGGTGGAGGGAACTTCAACTGAGGCATTCAAAAAGGCAATCGGATGATTTTAAGTGAAACAACATTCAGGGTTTGGGGGAAAAGGCAAGTGCTTGGCACCAAGTCAAAAATGTTCAAGGGAGCATGTTGACAGTCAATAGCTCTTCTTCAGAATTAATTCAGTCAGTCACACTGGGCTTGAAACGTTAACCAGCTTCTCTCACCAGTAATGCTGATGGGCCTGCTGAGTTTTTCCAGTTTAAAAAGTTCAGCCTCCAACTGAAGCCTGCATAGTCACAAACAGCAGTATTCAGCCCATCCACTCCATGTGAGATCATGAACTGGCCAAGTGCACGGCTTATAGAAAAGCCAAATACCCCAACAACATTTCATTAGTACTGAAGACTGATACTCCACTGTTAGTCTTGAGCCTAGCATAACTGTTCCAGAAGGGCGACAGTGTCACCAATCCAACAATGCATAAAATTGTCCTGATATAACCAGATATATATTTGCACAAAAAAGCAGGACAAGTCCAGCCAATAACAACTTTGCCAGGCTACTCGGTCATCAGCGATGCAACAGAAGTGGTCAATGATCCAAGTAGTAATTGCTCAACAATAAACTATTTTCCAATGCTTAGTTTGGGTTTTGCCAGGGCCACGTGGTTGATAATCACACTGCAGCCTCAGAACTGAAGAGTCAAATTCCAAAGTTAGCATCAAAATAACTGCTCTTGACATCAAGCAGCTTGGACCAAGCGTTGCATCCAAAATTGAAGACAGGGATCTGAAGTAAAATCCACATGTTACAATCACATGTATTGATTGGTCTCCAATTAAAGCTAGGTCACAAGACATCACTGCAAGATCTCCTCAGGCTGGTGAACAAGACCTAACTGTCCTCAGCTGCTTTATTAGTGATCATCCATCTATCATGAGATCAGAATGATGATCGCTCAATGCTCAGTTACATTAGCAACTCCTCAGGAAATAAAATACTCCTTGCCAACGCACGCTAAGATAGGATGATAAGTGACCAGTAGCATTTATACCAAATAAGTGTCAAGCAATGGCTGTCTGCAACATATGGATGTCACTGCCTCCCCTTGACATTCAATGGCATTACCAACGTCAAGTTCCCTGTCATGATCCTGTAGATACCACTGACCACAAACTAAACTGAATAGGCCCCATTAATACTTTACCTACAGGAGGTCAGAGGATGGGAATTTTATGTCCTTGGGTCTTCCTTTTTCACAGGCAACAGAAATCGTGGCTAGAAAGGCATTGTTGAAGCTTTGGTGAGTTATTGCACTGCATCTTGTGGGTACACATGATGGGCACAGTGTACCAGTGATGAAATGGATGCATGTTTAAGAAGGTACATAGGAAGGCTATCAAACAGCAAGCACAGGAACAGCATCACCTACAATCAAAACTCCACATCATCCCAACTTAGAAACAGCAGTCTGTTCTAACCTCAAAGTCCTAGACATTTATACACCGAGTACCAAGGGAGTACCTTAAAGATAGGCTGTAGTGATTCAAACGGGCAGTCTATCACCACCTTCAAAGTAGATTGGAGATAGCTAATAAATGCAAACCTTGTGATACTCACAACCCATGAAGGAACAAATTAAAAAAGGACTCTTTATTCTGCTGCAGTCATATTTCAATGAACCTTCCCACAATGTTCCCAAGCCTTTGGAATTCAAATTAAATAGCACTAACATTCCTACAAAAAGTGTTATGAAGATACAAGTGTATATGTTCAATGGATTAGTGGTGTTGGGAAATTGATGCTCCTCTCACAGGTGATAGGTTAACAATATTTGTGAATGAGGATTAAGATAGATAACACGTTGTAGCATGAACAGCTAAATTAATATGCATAAAAACAGATATTCTGCAGAACATCGCATTATCCAAAACTGGATACAGAAATGTTTGTATAAGATACTGGACAGAATTTTGTTCACATGCTTCTAGTGGCACCATGCAATCTTGCCTCAATCCCCAGGAAACAACAGTGCCATGAGACGCTATTCTCAAGCAATTTATCATTGATGTAAGTGAAACTCGTTAGCAAGGTAGTGAGGTACAACTTGCCTGCCTCTCAGGAATCAGAGCCACCTGCTGAGCAAACAAATTTCTCCAATGTCATAATGGTGATTAAAACACAGCCCACCTTCACATTATTTTGTCAGAATGTCACTATTTCTTAGGTAATTTTATTTATGCAGCATTGATTTTACAGAACAGGTCAGGCAGCAAAGGACAGAAACAAACAGTCCCTTTATGCCATAATGCTTTCTTGCTCAACTCCAGGCCAAAGACACTTCTTTGTAGAGTTAAATTGAAATTCATCCTTTACTGCCTTACTTATCTAATCAAAACAGTCAAGCCTGCACATTACAACTTTGTAATCTACTGAAAAAGAAAAGGATGAAACTTCTTTACATGATTGCTTCATTTAATGAACATGAGTTAAGTGGAGGCTGGAACTTTATTCTCAATGCCAAAGAATTCTATTTACAAGCCAGAGAGTGCGTTCCAAACCACAATGACTCAGGTACAATAAGAGCACACACTTACTGTACTTTTAGTTCAATATTTTAGTTATTGCAGAGATTTTCTTACCCCAAATCTGTTTGCCATCCTGGATGAAATGCCTGCAGCTTCTACAGGGCAAGGCTTTGTGTAACATACACTCCTCGATGGCCTACAAACGCACTGACAAGGGATATAATTACGTACATTCGAACATGTCCGTCTTGACTGAAAGTCAGAACATGACAAGTTAAAAATCACACTCATCCCCAACGCCTTCAAAACGTATTTACTCGTGTAATTTTTTTAATACTAAAATTTCCAAAAATAAATAAATAACAGGAAATGCACAAAATAAATCACAGACTTTTAAGGTGGCCTTGCATTGACGATGTCTGACTGCTTAAAAGGTAGGTGTTCATTTTGTATCTAGGCCTACATCAAGAAACTACAGTTTTTTTTTCCCCTAAATGTTCATTTAGTTAATCATTATTGGTACAGGTTCTTCAAAAAAAAATTCTGTAAAATGGCATACGAGAGGAACATAGTGCTCTTCAATTGTTTCTCTTGAAGGGAAAAAATGAAGCTAGGATCTCAGTACACAAAGGAAATCGATTGGGCCAGGGATCACCTTAATATTGCATATAATAAAAATTGTCCAGCAATGTCTGGGAGGGGGCAGGGTAGGGAAGTGTACACACACACACACACACACACACACACACACACACACACAAAGTGAGGGAGGGAGTGGGCATAAGATGGAGGGGGCAGAACAGAGCCAGTTTGATTGTGGTTGTTGTCTCAAGTACAAATCAATATATCACTTAGTAGATAATCTTTCACATCCAGATACCTTGAAAATTACTTGCTAACAATATCAGGGATAATGAATCTTTTTGGAAATATTCTCAACCATTTTCAACAAGGCTGGAGAATTCAGAATTCCTAACAGTACAAGTCAATGAGGAAACCAATTCTATTACACATGGTGGGATAGGCAGCAGCTGTGTATAATTCACTTTCATTTCAGCACCTGTATATTGCTGCGCTTAGTTGTACATAAAAGGACATTATCCCAATTACATTCTTGGCATTTGCTCAAAAAATGATTTTAAATCTCTCTTTCAAAAGCAAGTTTTCTTTAGTGCTCCTCCTCCCTGAAGGTGGTAACGTATCATGAAACTTCATTTCACCCCAACGTAGGCATTCCTGGGTTCTGAAGCACAAAATACCATTGTTCTGAATTTGACAATAGGAATGGTGTAGAGATCATATTACCACCAGTCCCTGGGCAAGGTTCCCCAAATTAGCGTGGTTTCAGGTGGTGTGCTCAAAAATTGTTTAGCTACTCGGCAGAGATAGTAAGAACTGCCAGTGCTGGAGTCAGAGATGACACACAATGTGGAGCTGGAGGAACACAGCAGGCCAGGCAGCATCAGAGGAGCAGGAAATTTCTTCAGAAAAAGTTTCCCAACCTGAAACGTCAACTTTCCTGCTCCTCTGATGCTCCCTGGCCTGCTGTGTTCCTCCAGCTCCACACTGTTATCTCTAGCGACTCAGCAAGTGGGATTGACTAGGCTGCCCTTCATTACTCACCAAAACCAAACTGGTGAATACCTTTCTCCCAGACAAATGTAGGTTAAGTTTTGAAAGGAGCCAATTCGACCAGGCTTTCAGGAGTTGTCAAAAAGGTTCATTAGCCACTGAATGCTAAACAAAAATAACACAATGCACACACATACGGATTAGAAGAGGTGAATCAAAAAGAGGTCAGAAGTTTAAAGAGGGGCACTGATTAGTCTTAAAGTGCAATAGAACACTGCATCTTTTAGACTGGACAATACCAGCAGTACTGATGTTGTTTGAGGAATGGCTGGTCGAGATGCTTGGCGTTTGCAGGTCACTTGGAAGATTTTGTTGTTTCTTTTCAGTGTCAGTTTCAGGCTTCCATCAAGGAGAGTAGAGGCTTCTAAAAAAAAAACTGCAGTACAAGTATGGCTCGGAATTTCTTCAGCTGTTACTCACATTACACACGAAACCAGGATTGAAACTATTTTTTTTTAAAACCCCTATACCACTGTATTCTCGAAAGAAAACAAACACATCTATTCCCCAGACTAATTACTTTTTGCCCATCACGTTCATAGACAAGGATAATTCATGGGAGATGAAAAATTCAGTTTATAATTCATTTCTTCCATTGAAGCCTTCATTTTGAAGTTTGGTACCCATCAGATGTGACATTTTTGGATCCTCCCCCAACTGAGCATAATCCACGACAGGTCTTCCAAACAGACACCAAGTTACACTGCTCTGGATTTACCACAGTCATTTTCAGGTGTACGTCTTCAATATTTATGCAAGAGATCCAGGAGTAATGATTCGTCATCATGACACTACAGTCAAGGCCAGGCTACTCCTGGATAACAATGAGCAGTGAAAAGTGCAGGGAGGGGCCACTGGAACCTCCAGGAGTAAGTGGAGATTAAGATTAATATTCTTGGTAAGCCAAATTGGAGAACATTTCCTATTAAAACGCCAACATCTATTTTTCTTAGATATAGAAGGATCACGTTAAGGATGACCTTAAGGAATAATGAACACTATATAACTTAATACACCTGGAAGACTGGCAGAAAAGGGTTTACTTGCAAGGTAGATTATTGGAATGGATATTTGTTTGTGGCTGTCAACTGTCACAAGACTGTAGTCAAGAGCATTTTTCTTTGTATCTAGACTTCAAAAGTAGTTTATTAGCTGTAAAGAACTTCAAGACATCTATTGGTCATGAAAATATTTTTTTTTTATTTTACAAGGAATTCAAAGATGCAAAAATATTTAATTTGCTGCATTAAAGGTGAATCCCATCTTTAGGCCAGAAGCCATACCTTTGATATATACTGTATATATCAATCTATAATTCATCCACCAGGATATTCTTGCTTTAGTCAGCTTCAAATTTTTACCCACACAAATAAATGTTTTCCCTTCTGTTATTCCTCCCTGTGATGTGAGTTGGTTTTATGGCTCCTCTCCAAATGCACAAACGCTTGGCAGGTCATTTCACAGGGTAGCTAGGAGTCAGCCATATTGCTGTGGATCTGGAGACGTGTGTAGGCCAGATAGTCTGAAAATGGCGGATATCCTTCACTAAAGGCTATTAGTTCAATTGTTATGTGACCTCTATTACACTAGCTTTAAACTCCCCTAACCACTACTTAATAATTGGAACCAAGGGTTCCAATAGGCACTACAGGACATGTTGCCAAGATATGCAGGAGTTTAGGATACCGATGTCAGATGAAGTTTCAAAGTAGCGACTGCTCCTGACATTATACTCGGCAAAAAAGTTTGCCTCGTATGTCAATGTCTGCGATAGTTGCAATGCCCAAATGCTGTTCAAGCACAAATCCATCAAAAACGTGAGCGATCTCTGTCCGATTAGTAAAAAGTGCCACACAAATATTGATGCCGATCAATGAGTTAGAACATGGAAGGGATAAGCATCACAGAAATTGTCTCAGTATATTTAGCTGTTACAATCAGAAGCTTGGAGGATCTACCCCAAACACAACTGCATTTGATCAAACAAAAAAGCATACCTTTTTGGAAGGTACTCACAACTGAGTCGATAACATAACAGGTTAGAAATTCATTGTGTTGCCCAGAGACCCACATATTTTACTGACCACAGATACATCAGTCATCAAGATGGTCATAAATTCAAATCCCACCATTGCAATTTGGAAGACGTTAAAAAGATGAGTCATGGGTTAGATTGCTGTATTCCAGTTAGTTTGTGTAAGATCTTGGTCAATCAAGCACAATGTAATTTTTGAACAATGTATCTCATAACATTCACTCTAATTCACATCTCTCTATACATCATTCCAGACTCCAGTAACTCTACATTACTTCACCCTTTCCTTGAGTGAAAGCCAAGATATCTCCAGAGGCCAGTGATTGCAGTCAGAGAGGAAAAAAAAGTCTGTAACCTATTTTTCCCTTTTTAAAGCCCAGCTACATTGCAGTAAATAGCAACTTCCCAGATACAGCCAAGGGTGAGCCTCACTAATGAGGCACAGACCAGATTTGAGGATCAGGAACCTTCTGGTCCATATAACTTAACATTTTAACATGTGGCAGAAATAACCTGATCATTGCTACACAAAATATTTGCTTTGTTTGTATACACCAACACCTGGCAACACTTGTCACAGGGAGGGGGAAATCACAGTACATACCTCAGAGATAATTCAATACTACAGGCTCAGATGGGAGGAGTTGGAAAATATGATAATGAATGTGAAGAATGAAGCCAGTGCCTACAAGCAAACCTTTTTAATTTTATTCTTTGTACCTCAGGCACCAATAGCATCTGCAGAATGTAAAACAGCCTGCTCAAGTTATACAAATAATAAAAATGCTGGAAATTCTCAGCAGGTCAAGCAGAATCAGTGGAAAGGGTAACAAATACACCTTAGGTCATTGACTGTTTACTAGGACCTGGAGTAAGTTAAAAATGTGATGGGTTTTAAGGCAAGATGACATTCAGGGAAACAGGGAGATAGAGAAATGAAGGGGCAGCAAGGTGGAAAGGACAGTTGGGAATGGAACAGGTAGGGAAGAAGACAAGTAAGATTAAAATGAGAAAAGGCAAACGGTGTAAGTCAAACAAAAGTGTTGATCAGACAATTCACAAAATAAGTCAAGATGATGTGTAAAGGCAGTTTTTAAAAGTGTTCATGGAACATGGGAATCAGTCAAAGCCACAACATTTTTGACCATCTCTAACCATTCACAGTAGGTTGGTTGCCTTCTAAAACCCGCATCCCATCTGGTGCAAGTACACCAATAATATTGCTAGGAAGGATTTTGACCCAGAAAAAGAAATAATGTTGTGCGTGTCTTGAGAGGGCAATTTGCAGGTGATGTCCTACTGTCCTTGTTCCTCCAGGTGACAGTTTGCAGACTTGAAATGTGCTGTTGAAGGAGCCTGGAAGAGTTGCTGCAGAGCATCATTTAGATTTTATTTCAGATTGTCAGCATCCAGAAGATGTGCCTTTTGCATCACTGACAGTTTTTATTGTGCAAAATAAAAGCAAATCTAAATGCAAATGTCTCAATATTTAGTAACTTCAAAACATCTATAGGAGGAGTGGACTCAAGCCTGCTCGACTATGAAATATCTTTTTGGACGATTAACTGTTTCAACTCCACTTTCCTGCATATCATATTCCCTATATCACTCACTTTCCTGAGATGCAAAATATAGTCCTGAGTATGCCTGACAACAAAGCATTCTTGGCTAGAAAACTGATGTTTCATGACACTGAGTGAAGAAATTTCTTATTCCAGTCCCATACAATTAAGTGTTTATTCTGGAATTGTATCCTGCTTGTTCTACATTCCCCCAGCCAGTGAAAATGAACCACCAGTGTTCATCCTGTCCATCTGCTCAGCACCTCATGTTTTTATGATATCACTTCTTATTGTTCTAAACCCCAGAAAGAGGATCACCTTATTCAATCTCTCAACCTATTTGTTTCAAAAGATAACACCGGTAAGTTAGTTTGTACAATGGATGTTATTTTTATGATGAGCACACAAATTCCACCAGAAAAGGCAAATCATAACACTCTGCCAACCAGTTTGGCACGTAGCTGGGAGGAGGAGGAGGAAAACAGCCAAAATGAAATGCAGGAATCTTGAAAACGTAACGCAAAATGATGCGATGGTGAAACTCAAACAATATTAGCCAACAATTTACAGCTGGAATGGCAATAAATTCTCTCATGTCAGAACTAAGTTTGCTTCTCGACTAAAAACACCCAAATATTTTTTCCTTACCTAGGTGATCCTCTGCTACACATTCTTCAGCAAATACTGTCTTCCCTGGGTAAGGGGACAAAAACTGCACACAATGCATCATGTGCAGTCTCACTGTGGTGTTAGAAGGTTGAAGCAAGTCATATTTACTCCTATATTCAAAATTGTCTTGAGATAAAACCAAGTGTAGAATTTACTTTCCTAATAGATTGTACAATGTGCTTATTAACTTCCAGTAACCCATGGGCACGAATACTTCCCAGTCTCTCAACATTTAAGAATTATTCTACCACTCTTCCATCTACCATGCTCTTGCCCACTCATTCAGGCTCTGCAAATACCCTTCAAACTCCTTTGCATAATCCTCAACATACAAACCCACTTAGTTTGGCATCCTCCCCAACTTAGGAACATTACCAATGATTTGGATGAGGGGCCCAAAAGTAAAGATTGTAAATACTTGGTCCCTAAGTACGGTTATATGATTTACTATAACATGTACTACAAATTATTTGAAGTGTTCAACTTACCAGACCAGCTATTGGCGTGGACAGGCGGTTGATCTTTTTAGTGACACCTGGTTTTATCTTGTTAACTAGTCTGGGAAGACAACAAACAAAAAGTAGTTACTTACACGTAACTAATTCCACACTCAGCCAAGCAACATTTTGCATGGTTGTATTAGAAATAAACTGCTTCATTTCAGTGCATGCAAACATTGGTCAATTAGTTACAACCACACTGAATCCGTAGCCAACACCACTTCATATTACAGATATTGCAAAGACTAGCTTGACTATGTTGTTGAATTATAAAACTGATAATCACCTTTGTTCAAGATGGCATCAGAGTAAGATGCTCCAGTCAGAGCTCCTCTGCTCACCAGTTCCTTTTCCTTTCTATTTCTTTCCCCACTTTGCAGCGGTTTTGCTTTCCCCTCCACCCCCAAATTTCTTCAACTACCCTTCCTGGAGAATGGAGGTGAAACAAAGAGTGACGTGTCACGTCCAGAGCTCAGGCAGGAGCACAGCACGTGGACAGAGTGAGCAGAGACCAAATCCCGGAACAGGGAGCAGAGCAAGTTGCAGCCAGAGCCTAGATTGGCAGCAGAGCGCGCACAGACCAAGTCCCAGAGCAGGAGCAGAGCGCGTGTGGACTGGAGCCTGGAGCGGAAGCAGAGTGTGTCCTGGATGGAGGCCTTGTGTTCTGAAGCAGAAGATGTGGGTTCATGTTGGAAAAGGACTATAACATGTATACTCTATAGATGGCTTTTATTCTCATTCCAGACATTTAAACTCTACATTCTCATGCTATTCTTTTCTTTTTACTGTTTTAATTCTGTGACAACACAAAGTGTCTGTACCTAGGTAGCCTGTACCTAAGATGGCATGGAGGGGCTACATTACAAACTTTTCACTGCACGCATTTCAGTGCACATGACAACAAAGGCTATTCTATTCTATAAATTAGCAACAGAAACAAAACGGTCAATGAATAGAGAACTTCAGTTTATGCTTGATCACGATAACTGCGGTATTAAAGTGAAGTAAAGTAATCTCAAAATTAAAATAACCCTGTTTGTGGTGAAGGCACATCTTCAAAATAAAGTGAGACTTTCATTAGCTGTCTGGCTTACAGTAGCTTAATGTTTACGTACCAACGTTGACATTACCTACAAGTGGCAATTTGGATGGCAAAACAGACAGGTTACAATAACTCACGTAAATAGGAATCAATTGCAGGATGCCGCAACTGGCACAGGAAAAAAAAGAATTCTGCTATTGCACTAATAGATGGTTAGCAAAATAAATTGGCTAAGCTACCTTTACAAAGGGAAACTAGTCACAAGTGCAAACACACAGCCCACCCAGAAACTAAGAACAATATCAAGCAGCTTATAAAGGAAGCACTGACAACTGGGCGATACAGCAAACTGTTGTTACAACAGAGATGGGAGGAGTTTGCTGACTTTCTCAACTTCCACTGCTCCAAGGGTCCCAGCAAAAATACAAATTGTTTTCAATCCAGGGTTTTCAATAGGGCCAATGTTCAACTTAAAATAAAGAACCAGGATTCTCTACTCAACACAAGATCGATTATAAGCCAACATGATTCAATGGGGCAGCACGGCAACTCAGTGATTAGTACTGCAGTCGCACAGCGCCACGGACCTGGGTTCGATTCCAGCCTCGGGCAACCGTACATGGAGTTTGCACTTTCTTCCCCGTACCTGCGTAGGTTTCTGCCAGGTGCTCCAGTTTCCTCCCACAGCCCAAAGACACCCAAGTTAGGTAGACTGTTCATGCTGAATTGTACATTGTGCGCAGGGATGTGTACGTTAGGTGCATTAGCCATGGGAAATGCCGAGTTACAGGGATAGAGTGTGTGTGTGTGTGTGTGTGTGTGTGTGTGTGTGTGTGAAAGAGTCTGGGTGTGATGCTCTTTGGAGGGTCGGAGGGGGCTTTTGGGGCCCAGTGGCTAGTTTCCACGTGGGGATTCTACGTGGACAATGCAAAACAGATTTAAAAGTTTGTAACATGAAAAATTTAAAAAGTACACAACTCTTAAAAAGACACACACACACACACACACACACACGAGGTAATGGGAAAAAGGTAGTGAGTTTCTCTTTGCAGAGAATCACTTTGGTAGAAAAATATTCTTGGCCAATAAGTCTTAGCTCTTGAAGGCAAAACAAAACCCAAAGTACGACGGGCTCAAATAGCTATCAGTGGGACATTCTGGTGAGAAAAGATGATGGCAACATACAAATCTCTGGGGTTATTGTCAATGCAACTTACTGAGGGGAATGAAAAAAAAATCCTATTTAGGATTCCTCAGGTTGCTCTGCAATCTGAGGATAACGAAATGTTCGGACTCGGCCAGAGCTCCAGTACCAAATGGGATCCACAAGAGAATTTTCACAAACGGGAGGGATGAGTTGGGAAGCTCTTTTCCTTACTAGGCTGGCCAACTGAAAAATCCAAAACATCTATTTTCCAAAACAGAAGCTACAACCTCGCTGTGATAAACACAGCTCTTAGAAGGGGCTCATAAGCAAGCAGTTGAGACAAGACAGGACTTTCAAGTAATGTCGTGTTTTCTTAAAAAAAAAGTTTCACTATCCATTCACAGTCCTCTTTACAAAGAAACCCAGATATTCACAACTATTCAAACTCAAAAGTCTACAAAAATTATTAAAAATGAAACTATCATAACACTATAGAACAGAAATAGACCAGTTGAAAGATGGGCCAATGATGGATATATTGTTCCAAGAATGTTCTTCTGTGAATCTGCCAATCTGACAGAATCTGGCGGCAATCAAGATAAATCTGGCAATGCACCAACTACATGACAAGGTTACACTGTGAGATTGCCTTTTTAGTTAGGCAAATAATGTGAGCGAAAAAAATACCTCTGGCAGATGATCGTTTTGTTCTCAACATTGAGTGAAAAAGGAGTTCTACTGTTTCCGTTCAGTTTCACATGGGTAACTTAATGCTGGACAGCAACAATACAGCATTTAGCATCAGGCAAGAGAACTGTGGAACTGAATACCTCGGTTTAAAATAAAAATAGATGGAAGCCTTCCATACCAGTCAACATTAACCAATTAGTAGCTAATCCAGCAATCCAGTTTATCAGTTCAGCCAAAGTTTGGAGAATAGTTGTGAAATAATCCAGGATGCTGTGTGTTCCTGTTTAGGAGGGTCATTATCAACTCTCAGCATTATGCAGACTCCACGAAAGGCTGCAGCAACAAAAGTACATACCATGAGTTCCGAGGAAGGGTCATCGGACCCGAAACATTAACTCTGTTTTCTCCTCCAGAGGTTGCCAGACCTGCTGAGCTTATCCAGCAACTTTGTTTTTGTTCCTAAAGTACATACCAATTTAAATGAAGTGATTAAAGGGGATTCTAACAAACGTTCATCTTGACCAGAAGCATTAATGCTGTTTCTCTCCAGAGATGCTGCCTGAATCTTTAAGTATTTCTATTAACTCTTCCTTGAAATATTTTGCTTTTGCAAAGAACATGCACTGGAGAGTCCAAAGGGACAAACAATTAACCATTCCAGAAAGGTTCCAAGATACCAAAGTTGAACACATATGCAATTGGATTTTACTTACGATGTTGGGACATGTCACAAACTTTTTTTTGCCATCATTGGGTTAATTACCCTAATAAGTGAGCAGAAGCACAAGTATTTTCATCAACCTTGAACTGTGTCTTGACTAACTACAGTAAGGTTCATGACATGTAACTGAATCATAGATTCCCTACAGTACACAAACAGGCCATTCAGCCCATTGAGTCCACACCAACCCTCTGAACAGCCTCTCACCCAGTCCCACCCCCTGCCCTATCCCTGTAATCCTGCACATCCCATGGCTAATCCACCTAGCCTGCACATATCTAGGCACTATGGCAAAGTTGGCATGCCAATCCACCAAGCCTGCACATCTTTGGACTGTGGGAGGAAACCAGAGTACCCAGAGGAAACTCACGCAGACACAGGGAGAATGCGCAAACTCTACACAGACAGCTGCCCGAGGGTGGGATCGAACCTGGGCCTTGGAGCTGAGAGACAGCAGTGCGAACCACCATGCAGCCCTAAAATAAAAGGTCTAGAATAAAGATTCAACTACAAAAGTGCATTCTTGACGCAGCCCCTGCTGGATGGCGCTCAGCATTAATGAATTTGACAATACAAAAGCAGAAATATGCCATTGAAAGAAGAAACCTATATCTTCTCCCTTGAATATCGAGAAGGGAGAGACCACACAGCGAAACCATTAGCAGGTGCCTTCAAAGAAAACAAGTTAGTAAATTTAATTAACCTGTGAGTAACAGCATTAAGTATGTGTCGTGGGCTTTGTCAGAGTATTAAATTTTAGGTTAACTAGGTCTGATTCATTACTGAAGTAATTTATTACAGCATTTAACCAAAAAAAAACCCCACTTGATCATTATGATACACAGATGTCATGGTAGCAATAATTCTAGAAGCGCCCTCGACAGGTATGATTTGCTAATTTTATTGCACGCAAAAAGAAAAAAAGTCTCTCACTTCAGGATCAGACAGAAGAAATAAGCAAAAATAAAATTATCCACCTAATTTCTGTCCTAAAGTATTTGGAGAAAAATGGTTGCTGCCTAAACCCAATTGCGATCCTGTAAGATGTATTCATCTTGGGTAGCAGAATCCAAAGGTAAAAAGAATGAAAAGTAAAAATATAGAATTTTAAAGGAGGTAAAGACTGAACACACCGTTCAGCAAAGGAAAACTCATAATACTGTATGACACACTGGTCCACATAAAAGCAAGGACTGAGATTAAACTTTAACGGTTCAAATTTTGTATATAACATTTCATCCAAAAGTTCAATTATTTTAAAACAGCCAATTTTTATTTTTAAGAATTGAGACTTTTGCAAATCAAACTATTTTGATCAAAAGCAAATTAATACATTGTAGTTTCCCATTTTACGTTTAGTCACTTAGGGCATTTATATAGTGGCATACTTCAAAGCATTACTGTATTATAAACCTCTATGAAGGTCTACATAACAAGAGATGTAAACTTTTCATTGGTAGATTAAAGAATGATATCAAGATCTCATTGCTTTACACTCATACAGTAACAATTGACCAAAAGTGCTTTTGACCAAATTTTAATCAGCAGACTCGGTGGGTCAAATGGCCTCTTTGTGCACTGTATGGATTTTGTGACAGGGTTACCGGGATGGTGAAGTGTGAAATGCCCTGGTGCTCAGTCAGTCAGAATGAACTGAATGGCAGGGCAGCTGCAAATGGGCTGAATGGCCTACTCCTTTTTTTAGTCTCCAAAAGTAAATTGACAGTTTACATCACAAATATTTATAACCCAGTACCTTTAATATCTTCCTGGGAATTTGGGAGACTGCAGAGTATATTCACTTGCTCCAAATGCAGCTCCTTGCATCTTCTTCTCAGCAAAACAATCTATACCCTCCTCTGAGTTTTCATAAAATGAACCCAGATATGTCATGCAAATATCAGAACAGGTCACCAGACTTCACCACCTCCAACACCACCCACTGTCCCCAGACTTCATTTATCCTAAATCTGACTTGTAAAGCTGTGCCTTTCAGCAACTTGATCAGTTATCAATGGATATATAGGACTAATTAAAAAGTCAGGGCAATTATTACTTCATCCATCTTTAAGCAATTAAGTGAAAGGCTCACGTGGCACAATGGTAGTGCCTCTATGTTAGAGCGAGGAAGCCTGGATTCAAGTCCCACCTGCTGCAGAGGCATGTCATTACATCTCTGAGCAGGCTGATTAGCCAAATATCTAAGTAGTTAAGTGTGACGTAGAGACACTGGAAGAGTATCTGAAGCCAATTTTGTCATCTATCTTGTAGCTTGTCACAAGGATCAGGAAACTTAGCACAGACTGACTCAAACACATACAGCTACTTGGATGTTCTTCAGAACTTTCTCGAGACCTGCTCAGTTTCTCCAGCATTCTGCTTGTTGCAGATTCCCAGCATCCATTGTATTGCATCTTTATTACAGAATGATCCAGCACCTCTGGAAAGGGAATTTACTACCAACAGAGACAATGACCCACTGACTTGGAAAAATACTGCCTGACCCGGATAATATTAAAAGAACTTCCACAAGTTCCAAAGAAACTGCTGAATCTCTCCAGCATGGTTCGCTTCATTTTTCCAGCATCTGCAGTATTTCACAGGTATTAGCTGCGACAAAGACCATTATGATCATGCAAGAGAAATCATATCTCAACCAGCTTGCAAATATATTATTCCGTGTTGTATGCTATTAAGTGCTGTTTCAAAATCTGAAAGGATTATTACAGCAGAGCACCATAAGTACCACCCACTATGCTGTTGTCGCACAAACTTGGGCACAGAACTGCTTAGGATCACAAGCCAGTTCAAGCCAACATCTGGTCCTCCTCAAAGTGTCTGTAACAGTGTTTAACGTGTCAACGTAGCCTGTGAAGAGTTGCAAAACCTGCGATAAACTAGATCTTGCTAATTTCAAGATTCTCCTAGTTAAACCAGAAAGTGGTTTTCCTTTACCATACCACACCACACCAAGCAGGCCCTGAAGTTTCCCCAAAAGAGGATGGTGACTCATTCAACATAGTGAGCTAGCATGCCCAAAGGAAAAAAAAGAGTGTGGAAACTTTTTTAAAAAAAACAAAACAATCAAATTGTAACTGTGAAGGCAGGCACGCGCTGCTCTGCTCATAACAGGAACAATTGCCCAGAAAGAAAATACACAACATAAAAATCAGGTTCAGCATTTAAATGATAACCTTAGAAATCTCAGCAACAACATCCCAAGTGTCTCCCATCCTTCTTTGGAATCACTCCGGTTACATGGAAAAATCTAAAAAAGTGCATAATTGAAAATGTTGCAGACACCGTCTGATAACTGATCTGCTTTCAGCATTGATATTTCTTTACAAAAAGCAAAAGTAGAGCGATAATATCCTACCACTGACTAAACAGTTCCAGAATGAAGTTGAAGAAAGTTGAGTTTTTTTAATGTGAAAATATTTTAAAGTAATTTTATTGTCAATAAATATTCTGTTTGGCTGCAAAATAAACTGTGGCAGTATTGGTGTACTTGCACATGTCACAGAACTATACTCACGTTCTGGGAGTGGAGACTACTGCATCATCATGGGTCGCCTGTCCCCAGGCAGTGAATGACGACATGACAAGGCTAAGGATCTGCACTTACCTTGAGTGACCACTTCTGTGGGAAGGAGTATTGGTTTCGTAAGTTTGAGAATGTGGTTTCAGAGCTTCAGGTTGTGGTCACTTTTTTTTTTAAAATAGAAGCCCTACAGAGTGGAAACGGGCCACTGGGCCAGACCGGTTTTGTGATGCGTAGGTCGTGCCTCACAAGCCTTATTGAGTTCTTTGAAAAGGTGACCAAACGGGTGGATGAGGGTAAAGCGGTTGATGTGGTGTATATGGATTTCAGGAAAGCATTTAATAAGGTTCCCCATGGTAGGCTATTGCAGAAAATACGGAGGCATGGGATTGAGGGTGATTTAGCGGTTTGGATCTGAAATTGGTTATCATCTGTAAGGTGGCAGAGGGTGGTGGTTGATGGGAAATGTTCATCCTGGAGTTCAGTTCCTAGTGGTGTACCGCAAGGATCTGTTTTAGGGCCACTGCTGTTTGTCATTTTTATAAGTGACCTGAGTGAGGCTGTGGAAGGATGGGTTAGTAAATTTGCAGATAACACTTAAGTCAATGGAGTTGTAGATAGTGCAGAAGGATGTTACAGGTTACAGAGGGAATTAGAAACTGCAGAGCTGGGCTGTTAGGTGGCAAATGGAGTTTAATGCGAAAAAGCGTGAGGTGATTCACTTTGGAAGGAGTAACAGGAATACAGAGTATTGGGTTATGGTAAGATTCTTGGTAGTGTGGAAGAGCAGAGAGATCTCTGTGTCCAAGTGCATAGATCCCTGAAAATTGCCACCCAGGTTGAGAAGGTGGTTAAGAAGGCGTACGGTGTGTCAGGTTTTATTGGTAGAGGGACTGCGTTTCGGAGCCATGAGGTCATGTTGCAGCTGTACAAAACTCTGGTACGGCTGCACTTCGAGTATTGCTTCCTACAATGCGGCTACCAGAACTGTACGCAAGTGGAAGCATTCAAAAGGTTGCAGAGGAGATTTACCAGGATGTTGCCTGGTATGGAGGGATGGTCTTCTGAGGAAAGGCTGAGGGACTTGAGGCTGTTTTCGTTAGAGAGGAGAGACATACAAAGATGATCAGAGGATTAGATAGGATGGACAGTGAGAGCCTTTTACCTCAGATGGTGGTGGCTAGTTATGAGGGGACAAGAGCTTTGAATTGAAGGGTGATAGATGTAGGACAGAAGTCAGGAGGTAGGTTCTTTACTCAGAGTAGTAAGGGCGTAGAATGCCCTGCCTGCAAAAGTTATAGACTCGCCAAGTTTAAAGCGCATTTAAATGGTCATTGGATAAACATATAGATGATACTGAATAGTGTAGGTTACATGGGCTTCAGATTGGTTTCACAGGTCGGCACAACAATCTGCGTTGTAATATTCTAATGTTCTATTTTAACTCTGCTGATAAAATTATCAAATTTTCCATCCCATCAGCATTTAGTCACTTTGCAAATCAATCAGAATCAGGGTATATATAAACCCCCTGTACTCAGACGTTTGCATAGCTACACTCCTTCATTCAACAAAGGAGTAATCTACAGAATCAGGCAGGAGTTCCTTCCAATCATGGACAGATTTTGCTTGAAATGGTAGCTTGCTCCTCTATAGTATGATTATTGCGCAGTCAATGAGTAAATGTTGTCTTTGATTCAAGCAGTATTAGCACTGTGACAGGAGGAGAAACACATGGGACAGAGTTTCCAAACCCACCCAGAACTCTTAGAACAACTTGATAAGGCTTGCTGAGCTAAGGAGCATGCCCAAACAAAGCAGCCACACTTGCTGATACCAGTGAATCTAAACTGGAACAAGCAAGTTGGTCTAAACTCAAAAGGAGACTCAACTCAAAAGGAGACTCAACTCAAAAGGAGACTCAACTCAAAAGGAGACTCAACTCAAAAGGAGACTCAACTCAAAAGGAGACTCAACTCAAAAGGAGACTCAACTCAAAAGGAGACTCAACTCAAAAGGAGACTCAACTCAAAAGGAGACTCAACTCAAAAGGAGACTCAACTCAAAAGGAGACTCAACTCAAAAGGAGACTCAACTCAAAAGGAGACTCAACTCAAAAGGAGACTCAACTCAAAAGGAGACTCAACTCAAAAGGAGACTCAACTCAAAAGGAGACTCAACTCAAAAGGAGACTCAACTCAAAAGGAGACTCAACTCAAAAGGAGACTCAACTCAAAAGGAGACTCAACTCAAAAGGAGACTCAACTCAAAAGGAGACTCAACTCAAAAGGAGACTCAACTCAAAAGGAGACTCAACTCAAAAGGAGACTCAACTCAAAAGGAGACTCAACTCAAAAGGAGACTCAACTCAAAAGGAGACTCAACTCAAAAGGAGACTCAACTCAAAAGGAGACTCAACTCAAAAGGAGACTCAACTCAAAAGGAGACTCAACTCAAAAGGAGACTCAACTCAAAAGGAGACTCAACTCAAAAGGAGACTCAACTCAAAAGGAGACTCAACTCAAAAGGAGACTCAACTCAAAAGGAGACTCAACTCAAAAGGAGACTCAACTCAAAAGGAGACTCAACTCAAAAGGAGACTCAACTCAAAAGGAGACTCAACTCAAAAGGAGACTCAACTCAAAAGGAGACTCAACTCAAAAGGAGACTCAACTCAAAAGGAGACTCAACTCAAAAGGAGACTCAACTCAAAAGGAGACTCAACTCAAAAGGAGACTCAACTCAAAAGGAGACTCAACTCAAAAGGAGACTCAACTCAAAAGGAGACTCAACTCAAAAGGAGACTCAACTCAAAAGGAGACTCAACTCAAAAGGAGACTCAACTCAAAAGGAGACTCAACTCAAAAGGAGACTCAACTCAAAAGGAGACTCAACTCAAAAGGAGACTCAACTCAAAAGGAGACTCAACTCAAAAGGAGACTCAACTCAAAAGGAGACTCAACTCAAAAGGAGACTCAACTCAAAAGGAGACTCAACTCAAAAGGAGACTCAACTCAAAAGGCTCACTTTTGTGACTGCATCCTTGTTCCGTGTAAGCCTTTGAGGTGAAGCTTTCAGATGCATACATTCTGCTTATGACAATGAAAGGTCAAGGACATGATGTTACTGAGCATTGTAGCTCCTTAAGAGTAACCCTCGTAAATGCTCAATAGGCAGTACTACAGTGGTGCCAACAGTGCCACAGGGATAGCTGTAATGAGTGAATGATTATCCCGTGGTGTTGCCTGGTACCCAACCCCCTGTGGGACTATCAGGTTGCTGATGCACAGAACTATACTAACTCCCACCCCTTAAGGTATGAAGCGCTAATTAGACCATGGTCCATGCCCAGAAGCAGCAGTGCAGAGTATTAATCCTCTGGCAGCATTGGAATCAGGTTCTCTTCAGCTGCCAATGGGTGCTGATCTCCACAGCCAGTTCTGTCTAGCACCCCTCAACAGCCAGGAAAGCCTTTCAATACTGTCTGCAAGAAAACAAATTTCCATTTGCTTCCGGACCACACTCAGAAGAACCTCTAGGCGGACCACTCAAGTGTGATACCACTTTTCACCTGGTATCTGACATTCCCGGGGTGGGTAGGGGTAATGATGTTCCTGGGTTACAGAGAGTGAACTGCTGTTGGAGTGCTTTTAAATAACCATGATGTGGAGGTGTCAATGTTGGACTGGGGTGGACAAGGTCAGAAGTCAGCACCAGGTTATAGTCCAACACTTTATTTGAAATCACAAGCTTTCAAAGCACTGCTCCTTTATCAGGGGAAATCACATTGAGGGAGGAACAGTGCTCCATAAGCTTGAGATGTCAAATAAGCCCAGTGGACTGTAACCAGGTGTCAGGCGACATCTGACCTTTTCAATAGGGCACCCAAATGTTGGAGACTGGCATGACCCAGCAGGCTTCAGAACTTGCTGTTTGCAAAATTTGGTGATCAGCCTGTGCGTGAACTTCAGCTCATTATGTATTCATGAAGTGAAAACCTAACTCAAAGCTCGCACAACGCCCATCTACATCTTCCCCAGAACCTTATACTTCCTCTCTTCTTCTGACAATTCAAAGTTATGAAAGAAATAAGAATCGCATTACAGTTCTATATTTCTGTGGGAGCCTTGGGCAGAATCTCATCTCAAAAATGCAGAGCTCCCTTCTTTTGTGGAAGAAAAGGCTGGAATGGTAACATGTACAATTCTGAAAGCCCCTGGAAAATCTGACACAACATTTCCAATAACTTGGGGAAATATCAAACTAAGGGACATTGTGCCTGATTTTTTAAACTTTCATTTAAAACACATATGAAAAGAATTTCCTCTTGAGTGCAGTGTGTGTTTAGAATTCTCTATACCAGACAGTAATGGACATTAGATCAAAGTATTTGAAAAGGATACAGATACATTTTCAAAAAACAAGAGAAGTTGAGGGCCAACAGGAGCTTGCATGGGAGATGTTGAGAAATAAGTAACACATTTGCATTAAAAGGGGAAGCAAGTCAAGAAAAAAAAAAGAGTTGGGGGTTGGGGGGGGGGGGGGGGGAGTGGGAGGCGGTGGCTCAAGTGAATAGCACTGCCTCCTCAGTGCCAGGACCCAGGTTTAATTTCAACTTCTGGTGACTGTTTGCACATTCTCCCCATGTCTGAGTGGGTTTTCTCCAGATGCTCTGGTTTCCTCCCACAGTCCAAAGATGTGCAGGTTTGGTGGATTGGCCAAGCTAAATTGCCCATATAGTGTTCAGCGATGAGCAGGTTAAGTGAATTAGTCATGGGAAAAGCTGGGTTACGGGGATAGGATCGGGTGGTTGATCTGGGTGCGAATCTCTTCAAAAGGTCTATGTGGAGACCATGTTCCAAATGGGGCCACACTGTAGGGATTCTACAATTCTCTGATTCAAGATGATTACAGGGATAGATTTACATGAGAAGGAAAAGAGGCAGGTTGAGTTGAACTTCACCACCAGCATACAAGGTTGAGATGAACGGTCTATTTGTGCTTTATCATATGTAATCACCGGACTTCACATGCATCAAAGCTCAGCTGTTGTTGAATCTCTTTACCGCGATCAGACTGGATTATTCTAGTGCAGTTTTAGCCATGTTCTCACATTCTCACAAACTTGCAGTCATCCAGAACTCTGCTGCTTGTTGGCACCAAGTCCCATTCTCCTATCGTCCCTGTACTCACTGACCAACACTGATGCCTTGTCAATAAACAACTTGATAATTCTCATCCCTACTGATCAGACAACGAATAGCTGTTCAATGCCACAATACAGTAAGATTTTAAAACAGAAGTTACTTTCTAACTTTTTTTTAAAAAATGGCATGAATGTAAGTGTTGCAAATTATTCCTTTAAAAGGATTATTACAATAAAGGCCTTAATAAAAAATAGCTAATTCTTGGAACACTGGAAAAGAAAGAAAGGACAGGAAGAGATACTGTGGTCTATTTTACACATTCCAAATTTAAAATCCTCTCAGTTGCAGGAAACTACAAACTCATGAGTCAGTCTAACACCTGTTAGAACATTAAAAGATATCCCAAAGGAGGCGATAATGAAACAGCTAGAAAAGTCTGGAAGAGGAATTCTTCAGTTATGATACATTTAGATTCCAGGAAGCCTTTTTACAGATTCATAGTGTCATACAGCATGGGAACAGACCTTTCAGTCCAACCAGTCCATACTGACTATAATCCCAAACTAGGGAAAAGACACCTGCTAGTCACTTCATCTACGTCCTTCGTGATTTTATAAATTTTATAAGGTTATCCCTCAGCCTTTTACCCAGTGAGAAAAGTCCCAGCATAGCCAGTCCCTTGTTATAACTCAAATCCTCCTCAAACTACCCCTTCAACCACGTTCACCAAATCATGTCACACATCCACAAGGTGGGCAGGTACAAAAAGGCAGCTCTCCCAACCATTATCTAAACCAGAGGATGCAAAACAAAAAGGGGAAACTATGATCATGGCAGCATGGAATTACAAGTTGAATGCTACAGGGAATAATGTTAAGATTATCCACAATTTTAAACTTTAAATGCACTCCAACAGCAGGAGAGGACTACAAGCCATTTATGTTTGCCAACACAGCAAACAGTTAGAGTAGGAACATTTTAAAATGGGTAACACAAATATCACAGAGATCACACAGATTAGAAAGATGAGAGTGACAAATGGTACAATGCACAAGGACAGAGAATGTGAAACTAAATGACAACCTGGAAGACAGAGCACAAGGGAGAATCTGAACGAAGGAATAGGTGCAAAGCTTATGAAAAGCAGTAGGATTTTGTGCAGAAACAAAGATAGCAAGAATCAAATAGTAAGCTCTTTTGTCCAGGCAAATCAGAATACAATTCATAGACAAGGTGAAGATTATGTTCAACATGAGTCACATTTGGAGTAGTGTACAATTTTGACCACCATACCAAAACAAGGATATTGAGTAATTCAAGGCAGTGTATAAAAAGGAAAAGCAAACCAAATTAGCTCAACACACCTGAGCAATGAGAAAATTTCAAGAATTTGGAATATTCATTCAAGAGCAAGACTCCAGATACTTACGTCAAAGGAGGCAATAAATCTATGCATAGTATTTTATATAATGCTACATACTCAAAGGGGAGGAAACAGATTGAAGCATAGAGGAAAGGAGCACAGTTCAGATTTAAATAGTTGATGTAAAGTATAACTAAACGTGGATTTCTAAAGGAGGCAGACAGTCTAGAAAAAGTGAAGGGGGAGTGAGTAATTCAGAGGTGTTAGCTTTTGAAACCATTTAAGTTGGTTCTAGTCTTTTCGATTCCTGTAAATATTCCCACATTTGGGGATTTAAAATTCATGCCATTAAGTTCCTAATGAGCCAAATTACATCAGCATTTTACACCGAGGCTGGGGTTAACACAATTTAATTTCATAAACAAACATATGCTCCACTATCAACAGACTGTAAATATGTCGCATGCGTCATAAACGGTCAACCAGCTGCACTTCTGCAAGTCCCCTCTGTGTTTTGTGATGCCTGCTATTATGGCAGCAATATGTCATTGCTGATTTTACAGGGGCTGACTCTGATGGAGCACCACCTCCACTACAGCAGTGACCCCCAAAAGCCTGGTCTCCAATCATCCATTATCCTCGATATTAGGACTTTGCTCGACCGACGCTGTGTGGGGGTCAGTGTACAATGACCATCTCATGTTGAAAACAAAACAAAAAAGGACCCATGGATGGGCATCTGCCACACAATCAAAACGAAATTGGGAACTTAAACATTAGGAGTCCCATGGACAATTCCAGCAGCGAGAGACTTGAACATTGTACTGTTATCTTAGCCCAGACAATTCGTGAAACACAGTCAGCAATAGAAGGGCAGTTTAAATAACAAAGTGGCTGATGCACCATATTCTGGAAGTGCAAATTTAAGAATGTTAATTATCAGTTTTCGTCATGAAAACAAAACAAACTTGTTGACAGTCTCAGCATGCCTTTGCTGCAAGGTAAGTGAATGCCTCATGACCCTGTGGCTCACACTAATCTAGACACAGTACACCAGTCATCGATGTGTACCAAATCTAGAAACACGAGGTAATGGATACAATCAGACATCCAATACTTATGCTAACTGGGGACAAACAAGCTGTGTCAGTGCACCAATATTCATCTATTATCTTCCTCGCTACAACACCACACCATACTCATGGAGCCTGCTGCTACAGCAAGGATTCACTTGTGAGAAACTACTCAACTTGCATCACCTCACTCACTGTCTTATTAGTCAACAGTCGGCACACAATGTTTGCACGTATATACAGACACACACAGACACACACAGACACACACACACACAGTCACCGAGGTAGAGCTCCAAACTTTCATTGAGGTCTTTGAGAATGGGGTTCAGGCTAAACAATCGCAAAACAATAAAAGAGAACGTCCTCCACCATCCTAGTCCTCTGATATCAGAGTGCCATTTCTTGCCATTTATGGCATCATCACTGCTGCTTATTTCTTTAATAAGCTGAGATCCCTGCCAGCTTTCAGCTAGAAATGGCACATGACATTGCTGCCCAGTGCTATGTTTGAGGTCATTGTCCTTAAGCACTGCTCCTTTGATGGCCAAGTGCTGCGCCGGAACTCTGGACAGGATGTGGAATTTCATGGTCAATATCTCCACATCCTGTCCAGAGTTCCGGCGCAGCACTTGGCCATCAAAGGAGCAGTGCTTAAGGACAATGACCTCAAACATAGCACTGGGCAGCAGTGTCATGTGCCATTTCTAGCTGAAAGCTGGCAGGGATCTCAGCTTATTAAAGAAATAAGCAGCAGTGATGATGCCATAAATGGCAAGAAATGGCACTCTGATATCAGTGTCGTCTCTCAGGCCAACGCTCTCAGTATCAAAAAGTATTGGTCATGGTTAATCAGTTGAATCAGCTACATGGCCCACAGGCACCAGATTTCCACAATGATCTCCCTACTTCTTCATGGCAAACAATTATTTGGAGGACAGAGCAAAGACATCCTCCAAATTATGGCTATCGAGTTTTGAGAAGATTTGTAGCTCAGTTTGAGGTTCTGGATGTGATTATGGCTATATTCAACAGTGGTGGGGCACCTTTGGAATATTGCATTCAATTCTGGTCTCCCTGCTATAGGAAAGATGCTGTGAAATTTGAAAGGATTCAGAAAAGATCAACAAGGATATTGCCAGGGTTGGAAGGTTTGAGCTATGGGGGGGGGGGGGGGGGGGGTGTGGATTGGCTTAACAGGCTGGGGCTATTTTTCTCTGGAGTGTCAGGAACTGAGGTGTAACTTTATAGAGATTTATAAAATCATGAAGGGCATGGATAGAGTGAATAGCCAAAGACTTTTCCCCAGCGTAGGGAAGTCCAAAACTACAGGGCATAGGGTAAAGATGAGGGCGAAGATTTAAAAGGGACCTAAGGGGCAACTTTTTCACGCAGAGGGTGGTGCGTGTATGAACTCAGGAGGCTGGTACAATTTGAACATTTAAAAAGGCATCTGGATCGGTATATGAATAGGAAAGGTTGCCCGGATATGGGCCAAATGCTGGCAAAAGTGACTAGATTAATGTAGATTATCTAAATCAGCATGGACGAGTTGGGCCAAAGGGTCTGTTTCCAAGCTGTACATCTCCTTGGCCCTGACTCCAAATTGTGCAACGTCCCTGACTTCTGGGGCTCTCTCGCTGAAGACTATTCAAACTGGAAAACCATAAGTGGAAACGCCAACCATCTCAAGCGACTCCAACTGACTCGAGATGGACACCAAGCGCAAACACGGGAAGGAGCGTACAAAGATCTGTGTATCCCACGCATCCGCCTCTTCAAATAGTACGTACACAGCAAGGTGTGCAAATCCAGCAGTGGGTTGTTTCTGGACTGAAAAGTCATCCTCAGTCACAATGAGCCCTAAGGAAATTTTATTACCAGCTTGGCAAAAAACAGTAAAGGGATACAACGCTAATGCCTAAATTTGCATACTTTCCTCTTTCCCCAGTGACAGCCTTTTGGTTTTGTTAGGATGGTGTCTGACAACTGTGGTGGGAACATGCAAACTGGGGTCCCCACCTAATGCTACTGAGAAATTCTGGTCTGAAGAGTTCCTCTTTATGAAGGCACGGATGCCCAAAAGGGTACATACACACGTTAGCAACAGCCAAAGCTCGAGGTGAGGGTGTAGAAGTGTGCTGCATTATTGCAGAACACAAATGCATTAAAAACAAGCTGTCGAGTCCACAAGTACAAGCAAGGTTCCTACTTCTTGCCCCCAAGGCCACCTTACACATCATATTACTGATATGGAAAACTATTTACAGCCATATGGGGAAGTCCCAACTCCCACTGACATTTCTATCTCTTCAGTTCCCATTAGGTTAGGTTGTCTGCTGTCCTCAAACACGCTCAGCTTTAACTGAAAACGTGCATCTATATCAAGTGTACCAGCACGAGGAGTGCATGGTGTGCAATCTTCCACTGCCAGAGCACCTCCAAACTGAAAAGGCTCACTTCACCATACATTCTGTTCCACTCTGTGCCTCCATCCTCCCAGCAAACTAAAGTAAAACCATTCTTCCATGCATACAATACTTGGTTACATACTCGCACAGCAAGACTCCATCTTCTAGTGCTGATCGAAAATCTTTGTTGCCAAAACTCTTTCCAGTAACCTCCTACAAAACAAAAAGACATTTCAGATCAGTTAAGTATTTGTTATGCCAAATCTTTCAATCTGAAGCTATCGTAACAAGAGACTACAACATAGAAAATAATTTCATACATTTATTTAAAAGTGTCAAAGCATATTCGGTTTCATAACGTATCAAGTCAGGATACGTATTTCATGAGAAACTTGATGCTCAGCATTAGAAATGTATTCCTGTCTTAAGGGTACGTTGCAAAATAAATACAATATAGTAGTTCAGCTAGCTCACAAGTCACTATACATACCAGTGCACACCCATAAACAACCACACAAATGTGCTGTGAATATTTTTGAAAACAAGATTGACAAGCCTTAAAGCTGGTCAGTGATTCAATAGCTTTGCATGTTGTAAAGATATACATGTCCTTTTTCCTGCACACAACTGCTCATCGCAGAATCTCAGAATACAACAAAACCCAGCTTTTTTTTTGCTCTATGCAAACTGTCCTCACACACTCCATTGCCTCATCTCCTCCACTCTGGCTCCAGTGCCAAGCATTCATAATCTGCTCTCTTCACAGGATCGAGGCTATGCTGGAAGCTGCCTCTGCCACTTGGCTCTTTCCCAGCCCACCAAGCTAAATGTCCCTTCAGTACCTGTTGCTCTTGTTCTGAGCATGCAAGTTTGCCTAGTTTCACCTGAAATCTCCCCCCCACGGCCTTGGAGCTATTTTGTCCATGACAGCCACCCAACATTATTTCCACTTAATTACAGCCAACATTTACTCCTGAGCCTATCTTCGGGTACTGTTATCCCTTCTTCACCTCTCTCATCAAAACACCAACCATTGATCCCACTGTCCTTAAAAAAAAAAAATTACAACCTCATCTCCAGCTTTCATTTTCTTCCCTACGTCCCCAAATATTTGAGTGTCTTGGAAATCCATGGCCACCCCTTTAGCCCCACCACTTATCATTCCATCACTGTCCCAAAGCAGCTCTTATCAAAATCTAGTGGTAAGTTTTCCTTCTCAAGTTGTCTATAAACCTCAACATGGTTAACCATACCACTCTTCTCACTTGCTTCTCCATCATCCAATTGATAGATCGTCATTTACCTGGTGCTATCCTTTTCCAACTGATCATTGTCAGAGTCACCAGCAGTGGTTTCTCTTCACATTTCTGCACCATGACCCTAATGCTCATGAAGTATCTATTCTTGACCGTCTCAAGCCTCATCTACATGTTGTCTCTTGACAACATTGCCCCAAAAACTCAATTAGTTTTGATGTCAATACAGACAAAACCTACTTTGAGCATTGAGTCCTCTCTGCCCTTCATTTATCATTTAGCAAATTCCACAATCTCAGTGATTTTCAATAGTCTTTGCAAACAAAAAAAAAATCTATCCACTCTAAAACAAATTGAATGACTGTCACCTCTGCTGGCGCTGGAAGCAATGAGTTCCAAAGTTGTTCAAACAGAGAAAAATTATCCTTGTCCATTGTAACTGAGCAGCCCATAATTTTAGAGCAGTTCCCCATAATTCTACGGTGATGCACGAGAGAAAATTTCCACACTGGCCTTAAAACCATTCTAAATCTTGTATACTTCAGTCAAGTCATCTGTCATTTTTCCAAAGACCTGTGGAAATAATCCCAGCCTGTCTAATCTTTCCAAAAATGACATTCCACTTATTTTACATAAGAAACTCGCAAATCTCCTCTGAACTGCCGCCAACACATTTACATCAACTTTTAAATAAATAGATCAAAAATGTACTCCGTACTCAAAAATATGATCTCACTGATGGTATACATAACAAAAGCATAACATCCTGATCGTTGTGTTCAATTCATCTCAATTTCTCAACAGGTATCAAATTAACTAGCTTTTAGCATCATTTTTTCTCCCCCATGCCCCTCTCCCTTCTTGAATCTAGGGTTTACATTTGTGATTTTCTTATGCAGCATAACCTTTCCAGAATCTAGCACATTTTGAAAAATGAACACCACTCACTCCCTCCTTCATCAGTGAACCTCAGAGTCCTAAATAATTCCTCCAAATAAAAAAAACTGTGAAGACAAAAGGTCCCAGAGGGTTGAATCTCTGTAGCCAAGTGCACTAAGGAGGCTTAGTCATTTGAGTACATGCAAGATTAAGCATTAACAGATTTCTAGACAAAGATATCAAGGGGTGTGGTGCTTGTGGAGGAAAAAGTCTCTTGGTAGATCAGCCTTTGAGCGTGAGAGCGAGCACACTGGATCTGCTGTTGTCGTTTGTCATTTACATAATGAATTTGAATGACAATTTAGGACACACAGTTAGCATGTTTGGTGGTATAGTCAACAGTGACGGCTATCTAAAATTACAAAGGGATCTGGATCAATTGAATCAATGGGCTGAGGAGTGGCATATGGAGTTTAATTTGGATAAATATAAAAGGTATTACTTTTTGGAAAGCTGAACAAAAGCAGGACTTATACGGTTAATGCTAGGGCCTGGGTAGTGTTGTCGAAGAGAGGCTTAGCCCATAGTTCTTTGAAAGTTGCATCACAAGTAGACATTTACCACACTTGCCTTCATTGCTCAAACCATGCAGTATAGGTGTATAGGATTTGGGCCGTCAAATTAAGGTTGTACGTGACGTCGGTGAGGTCACTTTTGGAGTAGTGTACAGTTCTGCTCACCCTGCTATTGGAACAATATGATTAGAGACAGTTCAGAGGTGGTTTACCAGGACTAGAGTTTGAGTTATAAGGAGAGTCTGGCGATGCTGGGACATTTTTCACTGGAGTCTAGGATATTAAGGGGTAACCTTAGAGGTTTATAAAATCACGAGAGGCACGGATAGGGTGAATAGCAAAGGTCCTCTCTAAAGGCTGGGGTGTTCAAAACTAGGGGGCATATTTTTAAAAGGGAGAGGGGCAAAAGATTTAAAAGCCACACACACATTACACATTACACATTTGAATCGTGAGTGAGTCACCAGAAGAAAATGACAGATGTAGGTACAGTTACAACATTTAGAAGACATTTGGATAGGTACATGAATAGGAAGACTTAGAGACTTGGGCCAAATGCAGGCGAGTGAAGTTAGTTTAGTCTGGAAAGCTGGCATGAACGAGTTGGACCAAAGGGTCTGTTTCTGTCCTGCATGACACTATTTCTTATAATTCGCTTAACAAACTTTGCAATTCAATCACTACCACCATCCCTTTCGTCGATAATCACCAGGGACCAAACCAGAATTTTCAGGATGCTGTTTCATTCTGTGATGAACTTCCAAATAGATATGCAAAACAGCAACTACGATGGCTTAGTTCCAACTCATGTCGCTGTATTGTGCCCCACCTCAGCACTTCTGAAAACCTCATTTATGCTTCCAACTGCCTGGGCCCTCAGGTCTGGAATACCCTCCCTAAACCCCTCTGCCTATATGGAGGGAAGGTCTTATGAGGCAAGGCTGAGGGACTGGAGGCTGTTTTCGTTAGAGAGGAGAGACATACAAGATGATCAAAGGATTAGATAGGGTGGACAGTGAGAGCCTTTTTCCTCAGATGGAGATGGCTAGTTAGGAGGGGGACAGAGCTTTAAATTGAGGGGTGATAGATATAGGACAAATGTCAGAGGTAGGTCCTTTACTCACAGTAGTAAGTGTGTGGAATGCCCTGCCTGCAACAGTAGTAGATTCGCCAAGTTTAAAGGGCATTTAAATGGTCATTGGATAAACATATGGACAATAATGGAGTAGCAGAGGTTAGATGGGCTTCAGATTGGTTTGACAGGTCGGCGCAATATCGAGGGCCGAAGGGCCTGCACTGCGCTGTAATGTTCTATTTTACTTTTCATCTTACCATCAACCCTGGATCACTGTCTAGTATCTGCTCACATGATCTGATGTCACATCTTGTTTCAGAATTTCTGTGTGAAACAGTTTGGGCCGCTTATTACGTTAAAAGTTATTATACAGATACAAACTGTTATTATTGTCTCAAACAGTGACATTCAGCATTTGTCAAGAGTTACCAGAATTTACTACTGAGCAACAGGCCATCCCCACGCCCTTCAGGCTCAGTAGTTAGCAACGGTGGCCACTTAAGCAAGGTATTGGCAGAAGATTGTATAGGCATGATATGAGAAGCCTTCAGCAAGCAGGTTAACATATTTTTAATGTATCAAAAAAAACCAAGAATTGTTAATAATGAACATAGCCTATGTTCGCTGCTTTTTATTTGTGTGGATATATAATCCAATCTAAAATTATTCCTGACCATGATATGTTCAAACCCATAAAATGTTCAGGCATGCACGTGCTGTTACAAGCTTTCAAGGTACATGTTTTATAATGTTACATGTATTGTGCTACTTCACCTCCAGGATATCTGACCCGTTGGAATTCAGTCAGCTCAGATGTTCTTTTGTGAAGCTCGCATTGTTTAAAACGTTACGATGTGTGGCAAGTTCTGTTGCAGAATTATGACACTTTAATATGCATCAAGTTAAATAAAGTACATTGCAGTTTCAGGCCAGAATCATCATTTCATAACAGCAAACTAAAGGTTCATCAACATAATTTGCTCTTAGCTGTGTTTTCTGGCTCATGTAGAATTCACTTTGATTCACAGTTACTCGTTACTATTCAGTGATCCTTCCTGGAAATAGTGGGCATTGGGAAAATCCGGGCCTATGAAATTCTCTGGGGTGAAATCACCAGTTAACTCTTGTCTAGGCTTCAAGATAGAAGAAGTCACTATAAAGCTGCAAGATCTATTGACAGTGAAGACATTTTAAGAGAATAAAACATACGTTAAATAGCACCTTTCATAATATCATAAAGATAACTTTATAGCCAAAAAAATGTCTGAAGCAGTTCTGAGGAAGGTTCACCAGACCTGAAGCATTAACTGTTTGTTGCTTCACAGATGCTGCCAGACATGCTGAGCTTTTCCAGCAACTTTGTTGGTTGTTCCTGATTTATAGCATCCACAGTTCTTTCTGTTTTTAAGGAAATAAATGAGATGATTATCAATTTTAGATGTGCTGAGTATCTAAGCACAAACACGGTTTTGGTTTTACTTCATTTCTCACTTGGGCAGTGCAGCACGATCTCATTCCTGAGGAGTGAAACACTGATCTCAAATCTCCTGAACCCATGACCTTCTGATTCGAGTGAACAGCAGAGTCAAGGCTGACACATGTCAAAGTGAGAGAAACTGGGGCAGGGGTGGGACAAAAACACTTGACACCATCACTCATAATAACACCTCATTCCAATGTAAGGAGAACACGCTGTAGAGAATGCTCTATACAGGCAGCTGTTTTCAATTATTACGCACAACTATGTGAACAAATCAAAGTTGCTTCAGAACCAGTTTGTGTGCTGTATAATTGTGGGAAGGAAAGAGGAAGGGTAAAAATCCAGTTGATTTTCTCTTTCATTTTGAACACTCCTATCTCTTTGATAGCCTACTCCCAGCCTGTTCTTTAATTGCAGCTCAGAAAGCTCAAAATCAACAAACTACAGATGCAGGTGTATTTACATTCAAGACTAAAAAAAAGTTGCTTTTAGTTGTACAGTTAATAATTTGGAAACATTCCAGAATGAAGTCCTGTGACTTACTGTCCTATTTGATCAAGAATGCTGTGCAAGAACCAGAAACACAAGGTGAATATGGCTGCTTAATCTTTCAAGTGTTGGCCAAAGTCAGGCCATTTTAAAAAATTTTGCATGAAAGGCATCAATGGAAACAGCCACTACTAAATACACACACCACAGAAGTTTCTGTGAAAGAAAGAATTGCAGATGCTGGAGTCTGAGATAACACAGTGTAGTGTAGAGCTGGAGGAGCACAACAGGCCAGGCAGCATCAGAAGAGCAGGAAAGCTGACATTTCGGGTCAGGACCCGTCTTCAGAAAGATCAGAAGATTTTCTTCTTACAGGAGATTCTGCCTTCTCAGCCAAAGTAACCAACTGTTCGACCACCAATCAACACAGTCAGTATAAAGCAAATGACTTCTTCCAATCTAATGGGAGTCTCCAGTAACCTTACAATAGCGTTCAATCCTTACGTGGTAATTCAACCACATTATTAGTGCTGTTAGAACAATTAACGTTCACATCCCCCCCTCCCCTACATGAATAGCACCATTTGCTGGTGTACAGGGAACTGTTAATGACATCCATACCGGCCTTACTGTCATCAATATTACAAACTAAAAAGAGTGTTTTCTGTTTTCAATTACAATTCCATTCAGGATCTTACGCAATGATATACAAAAAGAATGACTAAAATGACTTTTACACACAATTACAGGGCTCTTTTACACAGTGGTAGCACCCTCATCTATGAGCCAGTAGGCCCACAATTATACACAAAAACAACTGCAGATGCTGGAAATCAGAAACAAAAACAGAAATTACTGGGAACAAACAGCAGTTCTGACAGCATGTGTGGAGCAAAAGCAAAATTAACATTTCGGTTTTCAGCGTGTAAAGTTCTGAAGGAGATTCACTTGACCCTAAAATGTTAGCTTTGCTTTTCTCGACAAATGGTACCAGGCCTGAGATTTTTCAGGAATTTCTCATAGGCAAACAAATTGCTGGAGTAATTCAGCAGGAATGGCACCATCTGTGGAGAGAAAGCAGAGTTAATGTTTTGGGTCCAGCCACCCTTCTTCAGAACTGACTGTAGCTAAGAAAACAGAAACCCCGAGTTCTGAGAAAGGGTCACTGGACCTGAAATGTTAACTCCAATTTCTCTTCACAAATGCTGCCAGATCTGCTGGGCTTTTCCAGCAATTTCTGGTTTTGTTTCTGATTTCCAGCATGCAAGTTCTTTTTTTTAATATTTAGGAAAAGGTTGATATATACATATGAATAGGGTGGGGAGAAGTGGAGGAGGGGGAAAAGAAAGTATAAATGATAGGTGCAGGTTGGAGGTACAAATCCCACCTGCCCCAGATGTGGGTAACAGCATCTCTGAACGGGTTGATTATAAAATATCTGGAATGGCATCTAATGGGAAGCTGTCCATTATTAATCAGTTCCCTTCTTAAGGGGCCAAAACCCCACCATAGCTTCCACGAAACCCAAAACTATCACTCGACCCTCAGACTTGACAGCATCCTCACTCCCCAGTCTACGCTAGACATCCATCACAACACACTGGCCATTCACCAACCTCACCCAGCCAACACCCTACCAATGTCACTTAGCTCGCACCACCTACTTTCCAAACCACACACTTGCTTTACATACTGACCTTTGCCCAAGAGATCGCAAAGCAGAACATGGCATACTGACAGCTGAAAAATTCTTGCAAATTCTTTTCACTGTCACAGTCACGGATTCCAGACAAGTTTGAAAAAGGAGACTTCTGTCCAGAAGTGAGCTTTCTGCATCTGATCAGAACTCCCGGGACTTTGCTTCTGGTTGTCTATTTATAACACAATAAGTTAGCATGCCAGTCGCATCAGGAGGTACACAAGGCTTTGATTGTCAGGTTGGCTTTGACCTCCAAGAATCTTCCAAGAGGTTATTGAGCCTAGTCACATGATAATAGTAGCCATTTTGTGGAGCTATTTAAATGTGCTTTGAACCAGGCACTGAAAATAAATCTATAGGTTTTAAAAGTTGTTTTTTTTAACTTTTCCACACCAAGTCTGCTCAGACACAGATGACACTTTCAAGAAAGCCTTCAACATGTGCAGAAGTTGAGTTTATCAACCTTCAACTAGAGCGCATGAATGAGGGAATGGATAAGGCTATGCTCTTGTTGGGCATGAACTGTCTTGCAGTACAAGTATATCATCATGGAGTAAAGGAAGAAATACTCTGCAAGTCTAGGATGTCAACTTAGCATAGGACAGCCACAAAGGAAAAGGAAACACACCTGTGGCAGAAAACAACATTCAAACTGCATGAAGCTGTATCAGTTCACACACAAGAATTTTGTTTTGAAAGGATAAAGCAATCCTACAAAGATCGTTTTGGAAATACTTCTGGCAACAATTATTGTTGTATGTGCTCCAAGCCCCACGATTATCAGTTTGTGGTTGGTACAGTTTGGTGCTATCATTCCATTTCATTGACAGGGTTTAAGGATCTACTTGATCTAGAATGGTAAAGGAAAACTAATGGTGAGTTCAAACAAGAAAAACACTTGTCTTAATCTAGACTTAATTCATTGCAAGGTAGCAGATACAAGTTACATTAGTAAGTACATCTATTACTCAAGCTATCAGGGAGACTGCGGATATAGGTCTACACACTACAAGGTGCTAACAAGTTTTGTATTTTTCATGGATTGGCCAGAAAAATAAAAAACGGCGTATTTTTATTTAAATGGGAAGCCAACTCAAAGTGTGTCAGTGCAGAGGGATCTGGGTGTCTTTGTGCATGGATCACAAAGCGTGGGAATGCAAGGGCAACATGTAAAAAGAGGCAAATGGAATCCTAGCATTCACTGCAAAAGGCCTTGATTATAAAAAATAAAGAAATGTTGGAATTATACAAGGCACTGGTGAGACCACAACTAAAGTAGTGTGTTCAGTTTTGGTATCCTTACTTGAAGAACGGCAGCACTACAGGAACTCAGGAGTTTCATCAGATTGATTCCAAGGATGGGAGGACTGTTGTACGAGGAATAGTTGAATAGCTTGGGCTTGTACGTACTGGAGTTCAGAATAATATGTGTGGGGAGTGGAAGGAACCTGATGGAGGAATATAAAATGCTAAAAAGATGACTAACAGGAGGATGGTGAACAAATCTTCCTGCCTGTGGGACAGCTTTGAAAGTGAGGTCATAGATATAGAGCAAGATGAGGAAAAACTACTTCTTTCGCAAGATTGTGAATCTGTGCAACTCACTGCACAAACTTCAATGGAGGCAGAATCAAATCAATAGATTCAAGAAAGAAATAGACATGTTTCTAATGAAAAGTGGGATAAGGGACTAAAAGGGAAGAGGCAGGAAAGTGGAGTTGAGACCAGGATATGATCAGTCATGATCATGTTAAATGGTGGAGTGGGCTCGAAGGGCTGTATTGCCGATTCCTGCTCCTAATTCCTATGTCCCTATATTATTCCACTCAAATCCTAATGGTGTGATCACTGCATCAAGCTCCACCCAGTCTTTACCAGAGCACATTTTAGAACCACAAAACAATCCCCTTGCCAAACTCTGACAACATTTTACATCCACTTATTCATGCACATAATTAGATTTAGCACTGCCTATTCTCCCAAGTCTGAGAAATTCAAGCAGGCTGAGTGTATCACAATTCTTCCAAACATGTTCTCTTTAGACTGGGAACAATGGTAGGTCTTTGACTTCAAGGTTGTTGGCCACTATTCTGTCGCTAACCTGCTGAGGGCTATAAATCATTGCCATTGGTGACAGAACTTGGGTTCATCCCAAACAATTACTTGTGAATGGGTATTCCACAAAGAAACAAGTTTTGTCAGGTTCCTACAGATCACTCTTTCAACCATACACACAAATTATTACAGCTAGACTGCTGTCATTTGTATGACCATACCTTGTGTCTCAAGGTCCCATATCCTTACTTTCTGATTTGGGCCCATGCGTGTTGACCGTTCTGCATGGTGCTGCCATTAGTGGGGAGCTCATAGTTCCTGGCAGAAAGATCTGTACTAACACATGCAGTAAGGAACCAACGTACTTAACTAGGAAGGCAAACCCCTTGGCAAGCTAAAAATTGAGATTTACCGCACTGGAATGGGGTAGGTGAGCACTTTAACCACACCTGTAGAAAAACTTTACATTTTTCTTCAAAAGAAATTTGGCACATCTAAGTTTCCCCTTCAACCATAGGTGTTTTGGCAAGCTTATTATAAATTCAAATTTAGAACTGCCAGGAAATTAGCTAAGGGACACAAAACTGTGGACAACTATCTGACATGATCACATTTGTTCCACAAATATTTTCTACAAACCCCTGGCAACTGTATGTGGGAAGGTGAAATATCTTTTTTTTTCACCTGTCTTCTTATGAAGAAGTCAAGGGAAAAATTCAATTCTGCTGCCAAATATTCCCACATGATGGAGAGTGTTATGGACCAAATCAAACCCCTCAAAATATATTAAGATGGCAGCCTAGATAACAACTTCTTACTTTCTCATTTGTAAGGCAGTGTGTTCCAGATGCAATTCAATTGGTCAAAGGCTTAAAGCAAACCACACTTAATGTTTATACCATTGTTAACATATAAACAAAAGAAAAAGAAATTGGAATAACTAAACTCAATTGGACAACTTAACAGAATTAATACTAAACAATAACAATTCCAATATACTAACATCACATAAACACAACCTTAACAAAGGCACATTCAGTAAAATAAATTGCATCACATGCAATCCTCCAATCCAGCAGGAAAGAACATTGCAAGGTAACCGAGGAGCGGTGGGAACAAGAGCACGAGAGCCAGCAAGAGTGCAAACTCAAGCATGTTGCTGCCACAGGAAGATAAAGCCCATCAGCAAAGTTAAACTAAAAATCCTGGTTCCGTGGGAGCTGGACGCTACCCCTTCACGTTCTTCCATTGTTCCCACTTTTGAAAAAAATTTGAGGCTGCACAAACTATTTACCTTCTTGTCACCTCGGTCTCAACTTCTCTTCAGAAAAAGAAAGGGCAAAACAAAACACTTCTTGATGCCACAGTATCATCATACGATGAAACTTGGGGGAGATTTGTGCCTTTTGCTGGTCAGCCCTGTGACTAGCACAAGTCCCATACTCGACTCTGTCATCCTCAATTTCTTTGGCGATCCCTTGCCGTTAGGCAGTTGAGCAAAATTTGGTCTTGCTTTTGATAATCTTCAAATGACCTTGTCTATCATGCCCTAGGATAACTTACTGCAGCCAAATCTGGAGTGACCAGCCTTTCAATGACCAGCAGCCCATCCCTACTTCCACATTTCAATGAAAAAAGTGGGAGGGTTTCCAGATAGAGCACTCTTAAAGCAGGATACTTGTTTATGTCTTATGTCCTATGTCTTTCTCGCTTCACAGCACTGACATTGACTCCTAATGTCTGCTGTATTGGCTTGTCACCTGCATTTTTAGGACTTTATATTTTAAAAATCAGAGTTATACAGCACAGAAAAACCCTTTGATCCAACTCATCCATGCCAAGCAGATGATCTAGTCCCATTTGCCAGCATTTGGCCCATATCTCTCGAAACCCTTCCTATTCTTCTACCCATCCAAATATCTTTTAAATGTTGTATCTGTACCCACCTCCACCACTTCCTCTGGCAGTTCACTCCATATATACACACACACACACACACGAAAAAGTCGCTGCTCTCATCCCACGCCTTGCCCCTTTCACCTTCAACCTGTGCCCTCTAGTTTTGGACTCCTCCACTCTAGGTAAAAGACCATGGATATTTACCCAATCTATATCCCCAGTGATTTTATAAACTTTATTTCTGGTCACCACTCAACCTCTTATGCTCTGGGAAAACAGCCCCAGCCTATTCAGCCTTTCTCCATAGCTCAAACCCTCCAACACTGGCAACATTCTTTATGTCTTTTCTGAATGTTTTCAAGTTTAACAACATCTTTTCTATAGTTAAGAGATCGGAATTGAATGCAGTATGCCAAAAGTGGCCTAGCCAATGTCCTGTACATTTAATAAGGATGGATTTGGTGGCTCTCCTACAGTTAGGTGTACTCAGATGACCCGTGACCTTCAGGATTTCTACAGAAATAGACATTTTCACGAGCATGCACAAAATTTCAAACATGGAAACCAAGTTTAAACCTAGCCAATCAGCAGTCTGTGATCTGTAGAGTTGGAACAGACAGTATAAAGGTTGCAGGAACAGCACCTCATATTCCGCTTGGGGACCCTGCAGCCCAATGGTATCAATGTGGACTTCACAAGCTTCAAAATCACCCCTTCCCCCACTGCATCCCAAAATCAGCCCAGCTTGTCCCCGCCTCCCTAACCCCTTCCTCCCACCTATCCCCTCCTCCCACCTCCTATCTAGTAACCTCATCCCACCTCCTTGACCTGTCCATCCTCCCTGGACTGATCTATCCCCTCCTTAACTCTCCACCTACACTCACCTTTACCTGCCTTTGACCGATCTGTCTCTTCTCCAGTATCCACCTTCTATCCATCTCCCCCTCTCTCCTTCTTTATTCGAGAACCCCCTTCCCCTCCCCCATTTCTGAAGAAGGGTCTAGGTCTGAAACATCAGCCTTCCTGCTCCACTGATACTGCTTGGCCTGCTGTGTTCATCCAGCTCTACACCTTGTTATCTCAGTATTCATGAAGCCAGTCCTTTGGTAGTCAACATCCCATTGAAACCACAGGCCTGGAGCTGCCTGGCCAGATGCGAATGGGCACAATGTTTCAGAATGGACTATTGTTTACGCCTCCAGTGAACCTGCCTTGTTAGAAAAATGCAAATGTTAGAAGAATCCCTAACCCAGCTCCAGAGGTATACAGTAACATATCTGAAAAGGTTGAGTAGAAAAATAAGAGCAAAAAAAAAAAATGCTATACACCAGGTGGAGGAGGCTGGAAGCCTTGCATGACAAGGACAACACTTTACAGTTGAAGGTTCAAAACCATGCATGCTGACTTCCAAATATGGAAAGTTGTCATCTCATTAGATTTCCTGACCCCGCTCAATGCTAGTATTGGATACAGGCCACAGATCTTCAAGTAAGGTATGGAGAAATGGAGAAAAGAGGCAAACTAGAGTCCCAGCTCACTCTGCCTTTGACAACCTGTTCCACAGTAGCTCCAGAGAACACCTTCGACTGGTAGCCAAACTGCACAGCATACCCAGCTACTTGTATCTCATGGTGAGCATCATCTGACAGAACAGATCCAGAGAGACCACCTCGGTGAGATGACCCAGGACCTGCCCGAGATGGGACGGGAGGCCCAAGTCGATGACAGCAGATTCTGAAATAAACAGCCAGCCCTCGAGGTTCAAGGAACAGCTTGCGCCAGCCTAACTGAATGAGTGTTACCAGTCTTTTCAGACAAAACAGTTCTAATGCAGGGTGTAGCAAATCATTACAAGTCATGACAGAATAGATAGCTAGTGTGATGAGATAGCAGGAACTGCAGATGCTGGAGAATCTGAGATAATAAGGTGTAGAACTAGATGAATACAGCAGGCCAAGCTGCATCCGAGGAGCAGGAAGGCTGATGTTTCAGGCCTAGACCTTTCCTCAGAAAAAGGGTCTAGGCCCAAAACTTCAGCCTTCCTGCTCCTCTGATGCTGCTTGGCCTGCTGTGTTCATCTAGCTCTACACCTTGTTTTCTTAGCTATTGTGATGAGACTGTTGACTGACAAGCGCTGTGATGCAATCCAAAGGAGTTTGAAAGCAGTTAGTTAAAGTACAATAGTACAGTTTGATAAATATTGCTTTTCTTTGATAAAGTGTTCAATAAAATCATGCTGAACATTCCCTGGATTCTTGCCTTCTTTGTCGATCTCACCACATCCAGGATGAAAAGGGTTACTGCAAATTGGTCAATGTTAATCAGGGTACATTTACCCACCCTTTCACTTTACAAAAGGCTGTCCTTCTCCTGTCAGGATTTCTGAGATTCTTCCTATCTTCTGTTTGCGGCACACAAATCTGAATAGTTTTCAAAGTCAAAAATCTTCCTTACATGCCAGGAATCAGTATGGTAAATCTTCATTGCACTCCGTCCACAACCAGAGCTTATTCCTACCTGCATTTTTCCTTCTCTAATTCTGTCTGTGTCCTCCTTTGCTGAAATCTAAACTACTCCTACTCCTGCTGCTCCCCGCTTCAATCAATTTGTAGGTCATACCTTCAATCTAATACTCTCCTTAATTTCCCTTTTAGCTGTGATCAGGCCATCTTTCCTCATTTTATTTTTGTGCCAGACAGGAATGAACCATTGATTCAGCTCCAAGCACTCTTCAAAATATTTGCCATCATCCATCTAAGCAATATTCTGTAATTTATATCACAACCAGCCTGTGCCTCATATCACTGTAATTTCTTTCATTTAGATTCAGGAACCTATACTCAGAATCACCTATTTCACTCTCCATATTAAAAAAGGTGAATTTTATCACATTATGGTCACTCTTCCCTAAGGGATCTCACACAGCTAGACTGCCAATTAGTCCTTTCTGATTACACAATACTCAGTTTAGGATGGCCTGTTCTATGAGATAACAAGAACTGCAATGCTGGAGTCAGAGATAACAGCAGGCCAGTTGACATTTTGGGTCGAGACCCTTGATTTTTCTGAGGAAGGGTCCCAATCCAAACCAGCCAATTTCCTGCTCCTTTGTTTCCTGGCCTGCACTGTTCCTCCAGCTCCAAACTGTGTGGCCGATTCTTTTGATGGTTCCTCAAAATACACTTCCAGAAAAATACTGCGCATACACTCCAAAAATTTCTCCCTTTTTTTATTGTAATTGATTTGATTCCTCTAATTTATGAGCAGATTAAAGTCACCCATAAATTGCAGATGTACCTTCTTTGCTTCTGTCTCAAATTTACTGGTTAGTACCTTCCCCATGCGCCACTCTATTTCATAAACATTTAGCTGGGTGTTGTGAACTATTACACACAAACCCTCGCTTGTTTTATCCAGCCCATCCCTCTCTCTTGCTGCTCCTCCACTATTCTCCTGGCTTCCTGCTGCACTCTTCAGGCACCCCTCAATCCACCTGAAATAAAAAGGACATAGTCCCCTGCCCCAGCCTGGAGGGATGTCAGACAATTCAAGACAATAGAGTGATCTGGGACTCAGTAGCACACCAGTCCTGTCTTCACCCGGTAAAACACTCAAAAGCAAGGATAAAGTGGTAAATCTTTCAGAGCTGCCACAGACAATCCTCCTACAGTCAAGGGTAATTCCGTATCAACGGCAAATCTCAGACTTAAGTTGTACAGTAGAACTAATTGGTAAAATTCATCATGAGATGTCAACAAGTAAGTTTCTTGCTATCTCATCATTTAAACATTTACAGTAATAAAGGTCAGGCATGAAACGATCCAGGTTTGATTTCTAAGCATACCAATGAGCTAATCCCAACCGGAGTAGCAATGAGTGTAAATGGAGTCTATGTATTTAGAGGTAAGACTATTTGTAGCTACAAGAATCAATAACCAGTACTCATGACATTTAAAATTTGCATTTAGTGCCGAGATGGAAAGAGATGTTAATAAAAATCCGAAACTCTAAAAAGGTTACACAAGCTTTGCACAGTTCAAAAGAATTTTAAGCACAGGCTTATATAGCCAGACATCTTTTCCCACAAGAAATCACTTTGGAGAGCTGTCAGAATGCAGCAATTACTCACCATTAGCACTTCTCATTTTACACCACAAAGGCAGCTTCATATCTATTACAGAAGTTATCATATTAAACATTAATATCAAATAACTGAACCATAAATCTTGCTTCCACTTAAATTTCACCTTAAGGCAACTATTCACTTGAAGATTCTTCACAAATGACTATGCTATCATGTTAGAGAATTTCAACACATTCAAATAAATACCAAAACATTTGAAATACAGATCCTGCAACAAGTTTAGACTGAAAATTCAGCCAAGTGCCAAAGACAGATTTGGTGGACATTCAAATTGAGCTTTCAGATGATTCAGCCTTTGGATTCTTTAACACTGCTTTAACATTTAAAATGCGATTGCATTCTTCAAAATCTTGAAACTAGTGTTATATGCAAACAAATTGGTTCGTCCTACATACATTTAAATGAAGATCAGTTTCTTTTATCACAGCATGTGACATTGCAAAGCTGCCTCACTCCACTTAGAATTACAGGTGCTGTTTACAATATTCAATTAATGTCAAATGTACAGTTTGAGGTGTTTTACAGTTTCCAAACGGTCAGAGAACAGGGTACCTTTCTCCGCTGCAGTTTTACAGAGACTGCCCCGAGGTTGGTAGTGACCCTAAGCACACAGTGTTTAATCAATGGCAATGCATTGCAGAATTTCCTTACAATAGCAGACAAGCACGTTTTAGGCAAGCAAAGAAGCATCTTCCATCAAACTGATAACTCTGCAGTTGCTCATCTTGGTGTACATTCCCAGGAAGAGCACAGAGAGTGAGGTTTACATGACAAAAACCGTTCAAGAACCTCTAGAAAAATAAAGATCTATTTCGGGACCAGCTTTTAAAAAGAGGCACATTGCATGATCTCTTATCCATCGCAGCTGCCAAGGACAACAGGAGATAGACAGGCTGCGGAGACCCCTATGAATAAATAACCATCAAGCTAACAAAGGAAAGTCCTTCTCACCAGCCAAGCTACGCTTAGGTGCTCATCTCAAAAAGTTCTGGCAGTAAAGCATTTATTACTGGGGTGAGGAGTGAGTTAGGAATTAGCAGGTTGATGAGAACAAGGTCAAGAGAAAACCCAGAGGTAGTAAGAACTGCTGATGCTGGGGTTAGAGATAACACAGTGTGGAGCTAGAGGAACACAGCAGGCCCGGCAGCGTCAGAGGAGCAGGAAAGCTGACATTTTGGGTTGGGACACTTCTTCAGAAATAAGATTTCAGAAATCACATTTCTGAGGAGGAGTCCAGACCAGAAACGTCAGTTTTCCTGCTCCCTGATGTTGCCTGGCCTGCTGTGTTCCTCCAGGTCCACACTGTGCTCTCTCAAGAGAAGATCCAGTTGAGGCACGTGGATGAGAGGAGAAACAAAACATTCACAGAATTTCACAGCTCCAGGAGTGGGCCCCGGGAGGAAGTCTGACTTGATGTCTTATAAAAGAAAGCAGAGCCAGTGAACAGATGACCTCTGATAGAGAAAAAAATGTAGATGGGTTTCTCATACTTGATGTCGCAGAGAACACGGATTTTATTAGCTGGCTGGTACAAACAAAAAGGTGTTGGCAGACAGAGGAGCAGGAAAGTTAACGTTTCAGGTCAGTCCCGATCCAAAACATCAAAATTTCCTGCTCCTTTGATGCTGCTGTGCTCCTCCAGCTCCACATGGTGTTATCTCCGACTCCAGCATCAGCCGTTCTTACAATCTCTTATGAAAGACAGAGGTTGGGCAAGAAGCACAAAGATGAAGAATGAAACTGTAAAAATGAAGCATTATTCAGTGCCAAGACCAGTAGAGAACATTGAGGGGGAAATTCATGGTGCAGTTTGGTAGAGTTAAGTGGAAAACAGAGAACACTAGAAGGTAACATCATATGTTCAAAGGAGAAGATAACGACAAAGACACTGCAAGTGAATGGTATTTAATCCAGAGGAGAACAAAGGGGAAGGGAGAAGGCAAACAAAGACAAACTTGCGAAGCACTAAAATGCAAAACGATAACAGATGGTTAAGTGGTTGAAGTGACATTACCATAAGATAACAGGAGGCGCAATGAGAAAAGCGATAGAAATAAAAGGGCATCTGAGAGACACAATGTATAAACAGCTGAAAGAAATGGTTGGCAAAACTGACGGAGAAGGAATCACAAAACAATTGGCAAAGCAATGCAAATATTACTGACGTGAACAGGTAAGAGGAAATGAAGGTGGTTAGTATTGAAAAAGCCAAGAATGCTCTCATGGGACATGCTCAAGCTATTACGATATTCTAATATTCAATAAACATAAGCTGTCAATGTTGTTCACTCAGAATACCTTCCATTTTAACAAAGGGATCTACACCCAACAAGTTAACTTCCTATAGTTTCTAGGTACTATTGTGCATTCCCAATACTTTTCTAATTGTGTTTCAGATTTCCAGAACCTGCAGTACCACATTGAGAGAAATAAAATTGCAAATCCCTTTAAGTATTATTTTTGTGGTAGGCTTAAGAAGTATCAGAATAGATTAGCATAAAAGTAACTATTTGTAAAAATCCAAGAGTTTGTCCATCAAATTTGCGCAAAAAATTTGTGGAATGAACAATTAAGTTTCTGTATCTTTAATTCGCAAGTTTGTCTAGTGGATTGAATTCATAGGAACTAACTTCGGAAACATAATAGTACCACGTTCTTCAACCGGTAATCCAATTTTAAAAAAATAAGCAAAATGACAGTGGTATTGTGCAAAGACAGTATTGCCAAGTGCTCAAATAGTGTCCTCTCTGGGCCAGAGGAGATGATAAACTCACGAGTGTACGATACTGTTGTTCTACTATGTGCACCAGCGAGACAGTGGTGATGTTACTGGACAACTAATGGAGAATCCCAGGCCAATGCTTTGGGGACACCACAGATGATGGAATTTACAACTCCATCAAATTTGGCTAGGGACCTCAACTTTTGTTTTAAAACAGTAGGCAAATTGACAGATTAACAGAATAAAGTCACAAGAGTCCACAGTTTGAATCCAACAAACTTCACTAACTCATTAGAGCCATAATGCGATCTACAATACTCCAACAATTTATATTCTGGTTAAGAGACTGATCAAAAATCTCTCCTGTGCACATCAAATAGCAACTAAAACACAAACTAGAGATTAGTCAGCAATTCCAGTGACTCATGGACTGTCTTAAAGAGATCTGCTGAAAACCTTGTAATAACACCAGCCCTACAAATGGAATACAGATACTTCACAACTCTTAGAATGGATGGTACTTAGAAAGTCACAATCCAGATTATTTGCAGCTTCCTCAGTACAAAAATACATTCAGAAAGGGGGAAAATCATCAGAAGACATACCAATTCAGAACCAACAAGAACAGACTCAACCTTGCCAATCCATCTTCCTAACTGAAGCTTCTCATCCCTGGAAACCATTTTTGTAAATCTCTTCCATTGTATAGCCCTGTACAGAACATCTTTTGAAAATCTATATACATCACATGAATAACAACCCACTCATCTTCAAAAACTCAAGCAAATTAAATATAATTTCCCCTTTAGAAATCCATGCTGCCTCTTCCTAATCACCCCATCTTTTTCATTGTGGCTACTAAATCTATTCCAAATCGATATTTCTAGAAGCTTCCTCACTACTGAAGCTCAACTGACTCATCTGAAGTTGCTGGGTTTATCCTACAATTTATTTTGAACGAGGATGTAATGTCTGTAATTGTCCAGTATTCTGGTAGCTCAGAGCCCAGGGAAGATTGAAGGATTGTGGCCAACACCCCTGCAATTTCCACTCATTTCCTTCCATACACTCGGATGCATCTCATCCAGTTCCAGTGCCTTGTCAAATTTAAAATACAAATGAACAGTGTGTCCCAAGACTTCTTCCTTATCAATTCTGAACACTTTTGGTGAACCTTCTGTCACTGTGGTCTCGGTAGCATCTACCTCCTTGGTAAAGACAGAATCAAAGAATTTATTCAGTACTTCAGCCTTTCCCTTTGACTCCATGTCAGGCCCCTAACTTGGTCCCTAATCAGCACTGCCACTTAAAAGAAAGTCATCCTGATGGAACAAATGGGATAATAGCAACTGGAAACAAAATTGATTGGAGGATGGGAAACAAAAATGGGCTTTATGAATAATTATGGATATTTCTGGATTGAAGGCAGGCTTGTCATGGAGCTCCCCGCGGATGTGTTTTGGGCTCCATGCATTTACCGAAATGTACAATTTTCAACAGCTTGGTATGCAGGGGATAATTTCAAAGTTTGCTGATGCTTTAAACAGTGGAAGCATTGCAAACTGAGGAGGACAGTGCAAAGCTATGATTTAAAAAAAAAAAAAAAAAAAAAAAAAAAAAAAAAAAAAAAAAAAAAAAAAAAAAAAAATCGGTGGAGTTGGCCAAGATGACATATTACTTAAGGGCTCAAAGTCGTGAGGGAGCTGGACAGAATATATAGGGACAAAAACTTCTTGCCTTGTCATAAAAAGGATTGAGGACGAGCGGGCATACGTAGAAGCTACTCTGCAATAACAAGCAAGTGGGATGTGAGAAAGAAACTTTTTCCTGACGGTGAGTAGTTAGGTATGGAACACACTACCTGCAAGTGTGGTGGGAGCAAGTACAATTGAAGCATTTGAGACAGCATTAGACTGGTAGTATATAAAATAATAAAATTCAGCACTATGGGGGAAAAGGCCAGAGAGTGGCGTGGAGTCCACAGGCTCTCAACAACAGTTTGGTTAACTATCCACTAAAAGTGCTTTCATCACTCAGTTCATTGACAATTAAGGAGAAGCAGCAAACACTCGCTTCAACAGTGATGCCTACAGCCCATGAAAGTTTACAGAAGCACAAAAAAACATGAAACAACAGCAAGGAAACAAGCTCATCATCAATAAAACACCTTTTACTTCCAGTTGCATGCCCCTTCACCACATCACTGCGTTCTCTGGCCAACAATCGGTCTCAGGGTTCCTCAAGCGCTCTAGCAAAGCTCAGTGCAAACTAGCAGAACCGCATCTTTCCGCTTGGGAACCCTGCTGCTTTCTGGTCTTGGAGTTCAGCAATCTTAGGGCGCGAGCACCTTTTGCCATGCTTGCCCCATCCCCTACACACCAAGCCTTGTCATCACATGGGCTGTTCCCGCACACAACCCATCATCAGCCAATAATAGCCCCCATCAGCAGCTATTCATTTCCTCAGACTGACCTTTAAGTACTCCTTTTTCTGTCCAACTATTTTTCCCTTTTTGGGCTCTATCTCCACCTATTGTCTACTCTTCTCCCACCTCCTTCCCCAACCCATCCTCTGTAGGGAATCGATCCTTTTCCTAGCTACCATCAGTTCTGAAGAAACATTAACCTTGATTTCTCTCCACCTGATGCCAACTTACCTGCTGAATTTTTTCAGCAATTTCTGTTGCTGCTGGTAATGTTCTGGTGACATGACTTGAATTCTGGAGCGTCAGACAGTAAAAATTTGAATTCAATGCAAAAATAAAAGTGGAATTGAAAACTGGCCAAATAGTAACTACTCTACCACTGTGAACTGTTGGAAAAATGCATACAGTTCACAGATTTCCTTCGTGGAAGGAAGCTTGCTGTCTTGCCTGGTTCGGCCTACATGTGACTCCAGAGCCACAAAAATCTTTACTCTGAGCAAGTAGGGATGGCAGTAAATTTTGACCTGACCAGCAACACCCACTTACTAGGACAGGTTTTTTTTAAAAAATGCACTAAAAAGAAGTTCAGCATTTCCAGAATTACCCACTAATTGAGAATTTTTGTGGCAGAAAGCAAAGCAGGTGTTGTACAACTTGGGATCATGCAGTATGTTGCTACATCCAATTAGTCAGAGGAAAACAAAAACTCAAGAAAGGTGTAAACAGAGGGGTGATTTATTATCTATTTTCTAATTTACCTGTTCAGGGATGGTATTAAGTTCAAGCAAATAATTCTTTAAAATTAGCTTCACAGGCAGACAGGGTGGCTAAGGCAGCATTTAGCACCTTTACCTTCATCGCTCAGACCTTTGAGTTGGAGATAGTACTCTAGGAGAAGCCTTACCATGTCCACCCTGGTCACCCTGTTATAGGGAGCATGTTATTAAACTGGAGAGTGTGCAGAAAAGATTTACCAGGAATGAAGGCCGATATATAAAAAGACTGGGATTTATTTTTTCCCCACTGGACTGGGGAAAGTTGAGGGGTGACCTTATTGAGGATATATAAAGATCATGAGCAGCATAGATAAGATGAATGACAAGGGCCTTTTCCCTAAGATAGGGGAGTTCAAAGCTAGGGGGCATTTTTTAAGGCAAGAGGAGAAAGTTTTAAGAAAGGTTATGAGGGGCAAGTTTTTTTTTAAAAAAAATACAGAGAGCAGTTTGTGTGTGGAATGAACTGCCAGAGAAAGTGGTAAATGCAGGTACATTTACAATATTTAAAAGATGTCTATATAAATGAATGGATAGAAAAGATTTGGAGGGATATGGCCAAGTACAGGAAGGTGGGGCTAGTTTTGTTTAGGAACATGATCAGTGTGTACTGGTTGGAGAGAGGGTCTGTTTCCATGCTGTATGACCATGACTCTAACAGGTGGGACTTGAAACCAGACCTCCTGGCTTAAAGGTACAGATACAACTCAGTTATCTCTGCTATATAAGGCAGTCTTGTGCAAAGTGTGGAGCTGGAAGAACACAGCAGGCCAAGCAGCATCCTAGGAGCACAAAAGCTGATGGTTTGGGTTTAGACCCTTTTCTGATGAAGGATCTAGGCCCGAAATGTCAGCTTTTGTGCTGCTAAGATGCTGCTTGGCCTGCTGTGTTCATCCAGCTCCACACTTTGTTATCTCAGCTTCTCTAGCATCTGCAGTTCCCATTATCTCCGCCTTATACAGCATATCTTTTAAGTATTTCCTCTCCCAGTCTGCAATGCGAGAGGAATTCACCCTCTTCCTCACTATCTGGGTGGCACGGTGGCTCAGTGGTTAGCACTGCAGCCTCACAGTGCCAGGGACCCAGTTTCAATTCCAGCCTTGGGCAACTGTCTGTGTGGAGTTTGCACATTCTCCCTGTGTCTGCATGGGTTTCCTCTGGGTGCTCCGGTTTGCCCCCCACAGTCCAAAGATGTGCAGACTAGGTGGATTGGCCATGCTAAATTGCCCATAGTGTTCAGGGGTGTGTGGCTTATAGGGGGATGGGTCTGGGAGGATGCATCAAGGGGCGGTGTGGACTTGTTGGGCCGAAGGGCCTGTTCCCACACTGTAGGGAATCTAAGCCTAAATTATACTTAAATCATAAAGAGCTAAATAAATTACCAACTCTCTTAACCAAACCTACACTGAGGAGGCAGAAGTTCATTTTCTCTCTCCCTGCACCAGTTCAAATATTTGAGCTGAGATTAGCGAACTGAGCACAGAACAAGCATTGGATTGATGTTCTTCTAGTCTACAAGAAACAATGCTTTAATAAAGATCACCCCCAGCCCCGCCACCACATCAGGTGAACTGTGATTGATATTCAGTTAACAAAAAGGGTTTTTCCTGAAATAACAGAGTGTGGAGCTGGAGGAACACAGCTGGCCAGGCAGCAGCAGACGAGCAGGAAAGTTAGTGCTTCGGGTCAGGAACCTTCTTCAGAAATGGAGAAGGGAGCTCAGAAATAAACAGAGAGCCCAAAACATTGTATTGCTTCATCAGGATCACTCTCCTCAATTATAGTTATTCAATGCTGCACCCAAAAACAAATCTCTCTTACAAATCAGAAACAATTTCCCTGCAATGTGTATTCCTGGCCCTCCCAACAATAAAAATATGTAAAGACATTTCCTAACTGTTACAATGCATCAACAACTTTTCTTTTGAGTGTGGCCCCTCCCAAGCTGTTCCTTCCCCAATACGTGTCCACAAGACCAGTATCAGCAGAGAGAGCTGTTCTGACAATAGGCAAACAGCATCAAAAATACATGAAAAGTAATTTAAAAAAGGCTGACCACAGAATTAGGTCAGACATGCAAAATTTAAAGCAGTTATTCCCATCAAATCATGTCCATACTCTGACAAGCATACAACTGCCAAAATTTGCATAATTATAAAGCAAAAATAACTTACTGTAAAAAAAGACAAAGCATTAAACCAATAAGGCATTCCAAAGAACCACTTTTCAGGCATTTTTTAAAAAATATAGCTTCTAGCACATGATCAGACAGAGATAGAAGATATTTCAGTCATTGATAAATAGAGGCTAAATTTGCAGCATAGGTTCTCCATCATAACCGAGAGCTCAAAGGAATCCTGCATCAGAACCTCTTGCAGCCCATTTGAAGAACTGAGGGTAAAGTTTGGAAGCTGATTTACGATAAAAGGAGGAAGAGGGGTTCATGAACTGCAACTGCACCCCAACATCCACTGACCTATCAGCATGGCCCCTGCAGGAACAAAGTCACCGCCAGCACCCATGTTTCTTTTCGTTATGACCAGATTCTGAGAGGAGTTTCCCCAACTTGTTTCTGTGGGATTGTCTCCCTTTCTTTGTTTGTAGCAATGTTAATTTTTTAAAAAGCTCACTTCCTTTGCAGATACTTTTTAATGAGTGAATTTAAAACCGGCTCTGGAGCTATTAGTTACTAAATGAAATATGATGTGAAGGTGCCGTTGTTGGACTGGGGTGGACAAGGTCAGGAATCACAGCACACCAGGTTATAGTCCAACAGGTTTATTTAAAAACACAAGCTTTCAGAGCTGAGACTTGTGTTTTCAAATAAAGCTGTTGGACAGTAACCTGGTATGCTGTGATTTCTGACCTACATGAAATATAAAGTGAAAAACATGATGCACACAAAATTAGGAATAAATAATCAGCCCCCAAAAATGTTGAAGAGTTGGAAGAAAATATACAAGATCAGCCTGAACTACTTGTAAAAAGTAGATAGTAGAACGTTACCAATAGCATCATCTACTGTCATGGCTGCAATGTTCACAGTCAGAGCTGAACAGCCAGTCAAGATACCAGGCTTTCGAGATTAGCGCTAAAAGAATTTGACCAGTTTTTTTTTTGAGAGTGACTGCTTGGTAGCGCTTGATAAATAAGAGAGATTTCTTTTCTTTACCTGAAATGCCTGGGTATATAATGACTGCTCTTGTAACAATGACAACACAGCTTCAGTCTATCCATCGGGATGTTGGGCTATAATCACAGATCTGAAGTTGAATTTTAACCTTTTTTTTTTGCACAGCCCCGAAAAGGGATAAACGTTTGCCAGAGATGGCAAAAGAGGTAAGATAATCACATCTTAATTGCCAGCTCCTTTTTGCTCTTTTGGAAGTTTGCCTGACACTGTACAGATATAATATTCCAGACAACCACTGAATTTATACCCATAATCACATTTTGGCTATTTTGTCTTTCAAAAGCATCTGGACTCAATCCATAGCCAAGACACTATCAAAGACCAAATCTGAAACCATGCTTTGAGACACTGATGGACAGAACAGAGCTTGGCTGTGGAGTTGGGACGTCCAGAGCAAAAGCTGTTTCTCATTTTCAAATTGCTGTTTGCAGTCCTTCAACCATGCCAAAGACAATGCCAGTTCCAGAGCTCATGAAAAAAAACTAAAGATTCAAGGCAGTAGCTGCTACAATATATTACAAATTCACGTACAGCATTTAATACAGAAAAGTATCACAGGTGTTCACAACAATCAATTATTTAAAAATAATACCCGGCACCAAGTCACATAAGGAGCTATCGGGACATGCGATCAATAGCTTGCTCAATGTGATTGCTTCTAACATGCACCTTAAAGAGAAGCAAGATACTAAGGAGTGAACAAGTTTAGGGATGGAATATCCTAAAGGCATACTAGGTAGTTGAAAACATGGCAGAATAATGGAAATAATGCATGCAGAAGAGAAGAGAACCTGCCTTCAATAATCCAGGCTTGAAGTAGCTGCTGAAAGAAGGTGAATCAGCTGCTATTGAAGTATTCCACCTTGTGCTGATGCGATATGGATTACAATCAGCAGTGCTAAAGCATTCGTATTTTACTTCTGAACAACTTTGGGTACAAAATTAAAAAGCCTTGAGAGAGAGACTTGGCGATGACACCCGTTCAAGGCTGGTTCACAACATTCCAGAGCACTGCTGATTTGACAATGTGTAGCCCGCATCACAGATAGAACTTGAAGACTCAGACATTTCATTGCATGCTGGATTATCCATTTCAAAACATTACTCTTGAATAATTGCAGAAGACAGAGTAGCTATTAGCAAGCAGTGAAAGTTCTAAGCATTATACTCCAATCTTTGAAATCTCTTGCTCGTGACCGAGATTATGATCAGTTTTTGTCTAAACAAAAAGAATGCCTGTTGTCCACTATATGGCTTTTCTGAACGCTACTCTTCTTGAAGGATCAAAAATATTGTAAAACTTAACAGAATGCATGTTTTCTGGCATCTTGGAACACTGAACAGTAATGGTCTACACATTGTGAAATATAGATGCAGTGTAGATTATATTTACTAGAAAACAAACAAAAAAATTAAATGAATAAATTTTAAATTTAGCAAAGATGAGCAAATTGGTGCACTTATCTCCAAACTGAAGTCAAAATGATGACCTAGCTGAGGCGTTCAAGGTTCTATGAGCATTTCATATGATAAGCCTAGGGATGTTTCCATTTGTGGGTGAGGCCAGAGTGAAGAATCAAAAATACAAGATCATCCCAAATAAGTCAATCAAGGGATGCAGCAAAGATTTATTTACCTGGAGAACATGAGCCATGCTATCCCAGAGTAGTTCAACAGATAAGCAGAGATGTATTTGAGGGGAAATTAGATAAGCACATGAGGGAGAATGTGACAATAGAGAGAGAGATGAAGGAGGACAACAGGAAGTTGATTTTAAGTATAAACACTGGCGTAGAGTTGTCATTATGTGGCCTGCTATTTCTGTGCATGAAGGCTTTGCAAATGACCTCTCTGTTGATGCACATGGGCATAAAGATGCAAGTGAGAAGTAGTCCTTTTCTAATCAAATCAAGCTCACAAAAATTTGAGGTAATTTGTCATTAACACATCCAGTTACGTTACTATAAACCTCTGGAGCAGGAGAAACTTGAACCTGGGCCTCCTGGCTCAGGCACTGCCACTGTGCTACAACAGCCTCCCTCAAAGTTAGCCATTGCAACAAGGGTCAGCTGAGCAGTAAGTGAATAGTGCCCATTGTTTTGGAAACTGGGAAATAAGCAACAAAACTTTACTCTTTTTAAAGCATAAAGACAGTCTACATGGGCTTCATAATACATGGATGAATTGGATAAGAAAAGAGTGTTGATTCTTGATTTAAGAGGTTGATACAGCTTTTCTTGGATTTTCCACATAATGAATGAGAGAGAATGTAATGTGCCAAGGTCAGACAGCTTAGGAGTGTTACAATAACTGAGCCCTCTCTAACAAGCCTCTGCTCCACCCACTGTCTACGATATGCTCAAATGCAAATATTCATAAAAGACTTGTGTATGCGTAAAGTATGTGTACATGTATTAAAAAGGGGACTTGATTTATCTAGTTACCATAAACCAGTGAGCCAATTTAAAGACTAAGAATAAAAGGATGCAGGTATTTCTGCTGTAACATGGTTTGTTAACATGAACTGGCTGTAACGTGATTGATGAATAGTGGACGGTTTGGATAACGTGAACTGTCTACAGTACGGTATAGCGATTTCCCTATAACACATTTTTATAACATGAGGTCAAAGAAGAACTATGTTATAGGTGAACTACTTGTATAGCCTGGGGTTACTGTTAGGATGTTATTTTTTAAGCCCAATTCCAACTAAATGGGCCAGACCTGCAGAAAAAAAAAAAAATCACAATTTCAAGTGCATTTACATTCAGTGGAAATCCAGTTTCCACAATAAAATATTGTGCTGGAAGCTGGCCCTGGCCACAAAGCCAGCCATCACCCTAGATCAAAGCTAGATGATATATTAATTACAACACCATTGGTAATTCTCACTGATGTCATTTGTTAATCTTTAAGAGTATTTGCAAAGACTAAGAATTGCCTGGACGCAAGGACACTAAGAAACATTTTGGAAACTTTTGAGCACACTTTCTTTTCCAATTTGTTGAAGAACAACAACTGCAATGTACTTCAGTGGGTAAATGCTTCTTTAAGTAAGATTTTCCAGTTATTTGATAGATTACTCCCAGGTTGGAGCTCCCAGACTGGGGGGGGGGGGGGAATGGATCATAAGCAGGGTCATAAATAGAAACTGCAGTGTGCCAAGCTCAGACAGCTTAGGAGTTCACGCTGACTGAGTTATAATGGCTGTACCAAGGCTAACAAGCCCCTGCTCCACCCACAGCCCACCTGCAAAGCATTCAAATTTTCCACAATTTTATCGAGTCTCAGTTTCTTCGGGGTTGCCTTCTTGAAGCTTTGATGCCGCTGCTGCTTAAAAAGAAAAAAAAGTGACCAAAATTTTGTTTAAAAATACACTTTAATGTCATGACGGAGGAAAACAGCAGTCAGGCCAAGAGACATCTCTCGAAATCTTTCACAGAAGGATGAGTTCACAGAGGATTCTGATAATACAGTATACAGTACCCACAGCGCTAATGAAAGCAGTGTTTGATCGCTTTTTTTCCCTCCATTGTAACCAGAACCAGCATCTGCAGCATCCTTTAAAGCTGCTTTTAACACCAGCTTTTAGCTTGGCTTCCAGGAACTTGAAGTTTACACTATTAAGTCCACTTCCTATAGTTGAGTCTGTCACCAAGCTCCAGAAATGGGACTTAGAATATTAAAAGGTCTGCTCTCAGTACTGGAAGTTAAAGTATTTTCAAAAACTTCAGACACAACAGTCATCTAGCTTTTCTAATTAACACTTTTAAACACCTACCTTCAATTATTCAAGACAAATGAGGCATCAATTAAAAGTAACATTTTGGTGAAGCTCTGGAATGTTATTGCTTTGGCCTGGGGCCTAATCTAATATAAATATCAAAGGATTTTGGCAGCAGAGAAACCTACACTCTCTTCATACTACTTTTTTGAAAACAACAGTTGCACAGTGGTTAACACTGCTGCCTCACATCACCAGGGACCCAGGTTCAATTCCAGCCTCAGGCTGTCTCTTTAAAATGCTGCCTGACATATTGACTATTTCCAGAAACTTCCATTTACATTCAAAATTTCCTTCATCCACAATTTCTTTTGCAAAGGAAATCATTTTTAGAACAATTGAGAAAAGCCACAGCTCATTCTGCAGTTATTTTGAATAGATTATTAGGTTGCAATTGGAGCATTTCCAAATCTTATCAAAATTCAACACTGCCAAGAAGGTGCACCTTCTGCCGAATCAATGTGGTTTGACCTTTCAGTTCCTGCATCACAGCTGCTGGTCAGTTTCTAGGCCAATAACTGAAGATCCTCATTATAAATATGGTTCAATATCTGTAATGGTCTGAGTGCAGTTTCGACGATTTGAACACTTTGTGTGGAGACACCCAAGTTTGATAATGTGTTGTGAATTTACTACCACCCAAAATCTCGTTAGATGATTAGCATAACCATACTGTATCAATGCTATTTCAATAAACAAGAGCAAGTTACATCAGAGAACTGATTGAAGTCATTGACAAACTGCACACTTTACACAAATACCACATTTGTGCCTCATGTTCCAACATCTGAGTCTAAACAATGTCTACTAAGCAAACAAAAAGCCCCACAAAAAACATTATTTAAACCCAACAAGGCAACCAGTTTTTAAAAAAAGCAAATAGGACAGATGTGAGATCACGTTATCATAGATTTCTACAATGGGTGTAATCTCAACTCCAAAACAGCATGGCTATTCTTTATTAACGCAGAATGTCATTGTTATTGGTCTGATCACACAAAAATTGCAAGTGTAAGCAACTACCGAAGTAGTGCTCATTTCCTTGACTGAGGTATGAGGAATTCTAAGTAGCATAACTACTGTGCTTTTGAGTTATTAAATTTATTGATCAATGATCATTTAGACAAGAGGAACCATCCACACCATTTTATTACAGACCACAGAACCATTCAACAACTACAATGAAAAGACACTATTGGGCCCATCGAGTCTGTATCAATCCTCCAAAGAGTACCCACCCTATCCTCCTAACTTGCACATCTTTGGACTGTGACAGAAACCCTCACAGATATTGAAGAGAACGTGTAAACTCCACAGTCACCCAAGGCTGGAATCAAACCTGGATCCCTGGCTCTGTGAGGCAGCAGTGCTAACCAGTGTGCCACCGTGGCACACCCAGGTTTGGAACCCAAGTTAATTTTATTTTGCTAATATAGAGGTTCAACTCTTAAAAGGTAAAAGATGATTAGAGTGAACCAATTGCCTCGACTATAACACCAGGAATTTTTAACAAGATGGCACGACATTCAGCACCTCATCAATATTTTGTTTTGCATGTTTACACAGACTGGTGCCATATTATCTGGTTATTTTCAATAATGTAACAAACAGATGATATTAGTTTGTGGTTAAAATAGGGAAAACTGTTAAGTAAAACCATTTTAGTAAATATCTATGAAGCACCTTGCGTGACATCTTTCTATATGAAGGGCACCACATAGATATAAATTTGAATGTGTTGGCAGTGCAAGTCATTCATCATGCCATCATTTTTTCCATCCTTTTGTATTGCCTAGTTTCTCCCCAGATTCAACTGATACATTTTAATGTAACTGTCTTGGAATAAAAGTATATAGATAGTAGGAACTGCAGATGCTGGAGAATCAGATAACAAGGTGTAGAGCTGGATGAACACAGCAGGCCAAGCAGCATCAGAGGAGCAGGAAGGCTGATGTTTCGGGCCTAGGCCCTTCTTCAGAAATGGGGGAGGGGAAGGGGGTTTGAAATAATAAGGGGGAGGCAGATAGAAGATGGATAGAGGAGACTGACAGGACAAGGGAGTCACAGAGAGAATGGTTCCTCCAGAAAGCAGATAAAGGGTGGGGAGGGAAAAAATGTCTTTGGTGGTGGGGTCGGATTGCAGATGGTGCCTCATATATCGGCACCACTTTGTGCTCCCACGTGAAGCTCGAACCGTTCATCCACTTCACCTACACCTTCCACCCCAACCTTAAGTTCACCTGGACCATCTCCAACACCTCTCTCACCTTCCTAGACCCCTCTGTCTCCATCTCTGGCAAACACCGAGAAACCGATATCCATTTCAAGCCACCGACTCCCACAGCTACCTCGAATACACCTCGTCCCACCCACCTTCCCGCAAAAAAAGCCATCCCAGATTCCCAATTCCTTCACCTCCACCGTATCTGCCCCCAGGATGAGGCATTCCACTCGTGCACATTTCAGATGTCCTCATTTTTCAAAGGATTGCAACTTCTCTCCTCCCCATCACCCACCGCGGTCAAGAACCCCTTGACCGTGTCTCCCGCATTTCCCACAACTCATCCCTCATCATCTCCCAGCAACAACAACCAAAACAGAATGCCCCTCACCCTCACGAACCACCCCGCCAACCTCCGGATCCAACACATCATCCTCTGACGCTTCCACCATCTGCAATCTGACACCACCACCAAAGACATTTTCCCCTCCCCACCTTTATCTGCTTTCTGGAGGGACCACTCTCTCCGGGACTCCCTCGTCCGCTCCACACTCCCCTCCAGCCCCATCACACTCGGCACTTTTCCCTGCAACCGCAGGAAATGCTACACTTGCCCCTTCACCTCCTCTCTCACCCCCATCCCAGGCCCCAAGACGACTTTCCACAACAAGCAGATATTCACTTGCACATTTGCTAACGTGGTATACTGCATGTGCTGTACCTGTTGTGGCCTCCTCTACATCAGGAAAACCAGAGGCTTGGAGACTGCTTTGCAGAACACCTACGCTCAGTTCGCCCTAAACAAGTGTGCCTCCCAGTCGCGAACCGTTTCAACTCCCCCTCCCATTCTGCAGATGACATGTCTATCCTAGGCCTCCTGCAGTGCCACAACGATGCCACCCGACTCATTCCACCCAGCAACTCATTCTGCTTGGGAACCACAGCCCAATGGTATCAATGTGGACTTCACAAGCTTCAAAATCTCCCCTCTCCCTACCACATCCCAAAACCAGCCCAGCTCATCCATGCCTCTTGAACCTGTCCTTCCCCCCCAGCTCAAGCCCCACCCCCATCTCCAACCTACTAACTTCATCCCACCCCCTTGACCTGTCCATCCTCCCTGGACTGACCTAACTCCCCATCTACACATCTTTACTGGCTTCATCCCCGCCTCTTTGACCTGTTTGTCTCCTCTCCACCTACCTTCTCCTCTTTCCATCTTCTATCCACCTACCCCTCTCTCCCCCTATTTATTTCAGAACCCCCTTCCCCTCCCCCATTTCTGAAGAAGGGTCTATGCCTGAAACATCAGCCTTCCTGCTCCTCTCATGCTGCTTGGCCTGCTGTGTTCATCCAGCTCGACACCTTGTTATCTAACATTAAATGTCTCCCTTTTTCTATAGTTACAGATCCAAATTTCCATTGGTTGTCAGTCTGTTACTGGATAGAGGACATTGGATTTAGCTGCACATATTCCATCAGCCAGCACCCCAGGATATCTACACTCACTGCCAGGGGTTAGATCGGTCTTCTTGAAAGCCAACCAACAGAAAGTGACTGGCCCAGATGGAGTTGCAGCTTTGCGCTCAGATCCTGTGCAGAAAAGGTTGCAGTAGATCTTTAAACCTTCCTTATTACGATCGAAAATCCCCGCCTGCTTCAAGAAGTGCACCATCACAGTGCCGAAGCAAAATCACAGTGTGCCTCAGTGACTACAGCCTGATGACCCTGTCCTTCATCATTATGAATCACTTTGGAGAGGTTTGTTATGGCTCACATCAACTTCAGCTACCACACTGCTTTTATCCTTTGCAATTCACCTACCAGGACAACAGGTCCACAATAGATACTGTCTCCCAGGCCCTACACTCAGCCCTGGAATATCTGGATAACATCACTTATTGACTTTAATTCTGCCTTCAACACCATAATTCTAAAACTCATCTCTAGGCTCCAAGACCTAGGTCTCGAGTCCCTGCTCTGTAACTGGATCCTTGACTTCCTGACTCGTAGACCACAATCAGTAAGAATAGCCGACATTACCATAATCCTCAATACACTGCCCCGCAAGGCTGCATGCTCAGTTCCCTACTATACTCCTCATACACTGACGACGGTGGCCAAATTCCACCCTAACCCCATTTGCTGATGGCACCACTACTGTAGGTTGGATCTCAAACAACGATGAGACAGATACAGGAAAGAGTTTGAGTGTTTAGCAGCATGGTGTGATGACAACAATCTCTCCATTGACATCAGAAAAACAAAGAAGCTGCTCATTGACTTTCAGGCATCAGAGTGGAGACACAAACCTGTCTACTTCAATGGTGCTGAGGTGAAGATAATTGAGTGTGTTAAGTTCTGGGAAGTGATCACCAACAATCTGGTCCATCAATGTCAACATGACAGTCAAGGGAGTGCAACATCTCTAGTTTCTCAGGAGGCTAAAGAAATTTGGCATGTCCACAAGGATGCTGACCAATTTTTTTTTAAACAGATGTACCATAGAAAGCATCCTATCACGTCCAAGCCATTCACATCTTGGCTTGGAAATATACTGCCATCCGTACACTGTTGCTGGGTCAAAATTGTGAAACTTCCCTTCCAGTGAAATTGTGGGTCTACTTACAGACCATGGACTACAGAGGTTCAAGAAGGCAGCTCACCACCACCTTCTCAGGTCAACTAGGAATGGAAAACAAATGTTGGCCCAGCCAGTGACACTCCCCATGAACAAGTACCACTAAAAAGTACAACAGTAAAAAGTTTGGCTGCTGCCAGCAATTCACAACATTTTTAAGAAAGCAATGTAGCGTTTGGATATTAAAGTGGAGTACTGGTGATCAACATCTTGCAAGCGTCTGGCACAATGACATAGGACAATGGTAGCGATTACAAGCATTAGGAAGATGAACAAAACTGACCCCTTCACACAAATACACACTCAGACTTGTAGTAAATTTCCTTTGAAAGCCCAGAGGCTTCAGCACCAAGTCAACCCCATATGGAGGATGTGAGGTACTATCAGGAGGTGCCATTTTTCAGATCAGACATTAAAAGAGGTCTCATCTGGCCTTCAAGTTGGACAAGAAAGATCCTATAGCACCAATCTGCATACAAGTAGGGAAGATCTCCCAGAATCCTGAGCTATATTTGTCCCCCAACCATCATCAATGCAACCAGATAGCTGGTCAAGATCGTATTACTATTCATGCAAGATTGCTGTGTGCAAATTGACTGCACTTCCAAAATTGCTTTATTTAATTGCCATTATCATCATACTGGAGTGGCTTAAGAAAGAAGAGTGCTGTTTAAATAAATCCCATCTTGTTTGCACATAGTTGGTTAGAAGAGACATTTGGCCTGTTTCCCAAATTAGGCACTGGTTATATATACACCATGTCTCTCAGGAGCTCCACAGGCAATTCCAGTAGTAGCAGCCTCCCCCATGCAATGTAAACATGGCTGCTGGAAACAAAAACAATTATAATGTTCTAGCCTCAGACAGGGTGAATGATTTGGCTTGCATAAGGGTACAATTAAAGATGCAAAGAGAGGCACTTGAAGGGTCGCATATTCCAAAATACAAAAACACTCCTTTGTACGCCTGACACGCCGAAGGGCACAGGACTGTTTAATTTTCTCAATGGATGACTTCAGCTTTAAGTTAACATCATTTCATTACCTGTGTTGCAGACATTAATAAGTTACCAATATGCCAGCGCTGTGTATACGCACCCAAATCTGTTCAATGATCAAGAGTGTATAATTTATCAAATCCACACAGTTCCACCTCCTTTATTCTTGCTTTACATTCAACCTCTCATTGTGGCCCCCACAGATGGGGGTCAGGCCACGAGGGAGCAATTAATCATTACCAGTTCCAGAATATAATGAATGCACATAGAAAACAATAGTTATTTGTTTTAAATGTGCATGCATCCCACAATTACTTTCTTCCTTTCATTATAAGTTGACGATATAAACACTTAAAAGATGTGCTTTTTTTCAACATTTGCATAGTTCGTGTTCACCTTTTAACATTCAGCAAATGCTAATGATTGATCTACATTAGACTGGTCTACTCAGACCTCTTCTCTGCACCATTTTCAAAATTTGTGTTTTTTTCCCCTCTAAAGGATTACTCTCCCAGCTCTGCATGAACTGCAGATAAAACACCACATTAAAAGGTTTGTTTAAATTTATCAGGGATCATCTGGTCCTTTAATAGGTCATAGACCCATGATTTAGGTGTAGCATTCTTCCCATTTGGCTCCAGATCACCCCACACCTACTGCAACCTTTGCCAAAGGAGCATTGGGAAGTTTTCCAGTTCTGTGCTAGTGTATTGGAAGATATTATAACAAGCTAATATGAGCTAGGAACACTTAGGGTTCAACAGCCTTGGTGTCTTGCCAAAACGTAAACTTCGGCACCAATCCAGGCTCGACTCCCTCTTTGTTAGGCCCAAAGATTCCCTTTTGTAACTCTTTCACCACTTGCCAGTTCTTTGAAATACTTGTTGCAGCCAACTTACAAACATCAAACCCAACTTTCATGCTTATTGACCTTCTTAATTAACATACCCAGGGGTTAACCTGGTCAACCACTTGGCCATTCTATTTACTCCTTGGTTACAGTCAATGCATCAACATTCACCACATTTTCCTCCAAAACCTTCACTTACTTGTAAGCCAAAAGCTTGGATCAAAATGAAGTCAAGCTGTTTGGCTAAGACTTCTACCATCCAAGATGCCCAAACTATCATGGTAGCAATCTGATCCTCTTCACCAAATCTCACCTTGGCATCTCTTCTAGCTCTTTTCTCCTCCTGTCAATTCCATCCTCTTTAAAATAACCATTCACTTCCACCTACTCAAGGTCCACTTAATTTCTCATGGACAGATCTTTACTGTTCGTCCCTTTCTATGTATAGGAAGTCATCATAAAGGACCACTGAAATGTAAATTTGTGAAGCTGTAACCCACTTCATACCACAGGCCACATCTCTGGTTCTTCTTTCACAAATAAACACTGCACCTTGACCAACTTTTCCGAACCGGAGATGTCACGCATGCAGGAAATAGTTGGAGCAAATTAGCTAAAGACAAAACAAAGATTTGCTGTGTGTTATCACAATAATTATAAGAGGACTAAACACAACACAATGGAATGAGTTGCATCTTGCTGTTACCAAAGGGCAGAGTCAGAAAAATGGTGTCTCTGACAGAGGAAACAAGGCTAAAGGAGACTGCAGACTCAGCATAGGGCAAAACCACAGAGGAGGTCCAGGCTTTGGAGGTGCATATTTAATCGGAAACTGAGTAAATGAGGCAGCATTTGCTGTGCCCCCAACAGCAAGTTCGAAGCACATATGATAAAATCCAACAAGCTATTTGCCTATTCACTAAGCACCAGCCACTTGATTATGCCAGCAGAGCTGTGCCAGGCAGCACACGTGCCATTGACCAACTGAGGCCATTAAGTGAGACATTAATACACAAGCGAGCCTTCATCCCACCATCACTGGATTTAACCTGTCACGGCAAAGGCCCAGGACAAGCATTCAGCCCAAGAATTTCCTTGTGTAGGCTGGTGACAGACTGGGGGTGGGGCGTGGTCACACACTTGACAGACCACCCCACCCCCATGTCCATCAGCAAGCCCTCATTGCTATTACCCTTCCACTTTGCCTTGCCCAACCTGGCACCCAGTGAGACACACAAGTATTCACCAAAACCCCAACCACATGTTGCATGCTTCTGTCCCAAAGTACTTGAAAGTTTTTAGTATCGAAATGACTGGCAGTTCGGAGCATGGGCTTCCCATCCCTACGCAGGGAAAGTCTTGCCTTCAGCCTACCAAGAGCTGTCAGCTAGTTAAATAGCTATGGGAACTGCAAATCTGGCATTTTACACAATTCAGTTCACGCAGAGATTTGATCATTAATTGGTGGTAGGTAAAGAATGGGTGGCCGGCACGGGAAGAATCTCGAGGTGATAAGACACACAAAGATTTTGTCAGTGAAGAATCAGAGTATAGTCTTAATGATTCATGCTATGTGATAGTTAAAGCTCAACCTCAACCACCTCCCTTTCTAACATCCTCTGCATTTCCATGTTGTACAAAACCCGAACAATTTTTTCTGACGAAGCTTTTAACATTTCCTAACTTTTGGCCTGTCTTTATTGTTCGAACACTATTTCCCCGGTAAAGTGTTAATGTTTCAAGTAAGAACATCTATGTAAAAACAAAATTATTCTCATTATTCAATGCTTGCTATTAGATCCTGGAAACCAGATGACCTGTCAAATTTATATACCACCAATAAAATGCATTAAGCCAAGCCGCAACAAGGAACAGAAATACTTAGGAGCTGTCTCCATCCACAGGCACATAATAACTACACCATTATTGGATGAAGATGACAAAGCTGATTCTTGAAGATTATCAAGTAAAATATTGAAAAATCTAATTTTGCTCCAGTAGTATGAAATAGACAAAGAGAAACATACCATGAGATAATTACATTTTGATCACCTAACTGGGCCTAGCAAGACAGAGAGATTATGGAACATGTCTCAATTTCCATTGCCAACCATTCAATCATTTTCATCCCTCTCTCTCAAACTTGAGCAACAGAAAAACAGAAGACCTGTATTTGAGTGATTGAAGTACTGCTGACTCCAGAAAAACTCATTCGTCTGTTTTCAGAAACAAAATTATGCAGGTAACATAAACTTTGCATTGGCAAAACTCAAAAAAAACCTTTTTTTTCATAAAATGGTTACTGAAATCTAAAACCAATTACCTTTGAACACTTCAAATAATCACTAGTATCCATGCTTCAAGAGTCAGCAAAAAGAAAATCCCACAAACCACTAAATTATGACAGTCTACAGAACTAATAATACACCACAGAGAGCACAATGGGTCTACAGAACATAACTCCAGTAGATCAAGAAGGCAGCTCTCTCTCAAATGCAATCACAAATGAGCACCAAACTTGGAACATAGGAACAGGAGTAGGCTATTCAGCCCTTCAAGCTGCTCCACCATTCAATAAGATCTGTGACCTAACTGCAAATGCATGCCTCGGACCCATATCCCTTGATACCCTTGCTCAAGTAAATCCTGGCTGAGCCAACGATGGCCATGTCCCACGAGTTGAAGTAAACAAAACTATGATAATGGGGACTGCAGATGCTGCAGAATCCGAGATAACGAAGTGTGGAACTGGGTGAACACAGCAGGCCAAGCAGCATCTCAGGAGCACAAAAGCTGATGTTTCAGGCCTAGATCCTTCATCAGAAAAGGGGGATGGGGACAGAATTCTGAAATAGGGAGACAGGGGGAAGGTGGACCAAAGATGGATTAGATTAGATTCCCTACAGTGTGGAAACAGGCCCTTTGGCCCAACAAGTCCACACCAAGCCTTGAAACATCCCACCCATACCCATCCCCCTATACCCCCACACACCCCTGAACACGATGGACAAGTTAGCATGGCCAATCCACATAGCCTGCACGTCTTTGGACTGTGGGAGAAAACCCACGCAGACACAGAGAGAACGTGCAAACTCCACACTGACAGTCACCCGAGGCTGGAATCGAACCCGGGTCCCTAGCGCTGTGAGGCTGCACTGCTAATCACTGAGCCACCGTGCCGCCCAGTAGGTGGAGAGAAGAGTGTAGATGGGGAGGTAGGGAGGGGATAGGGCAGTCTGGGGAGGACGGACAGGTCAAGGGGGCGGGATGAGGTTAGTAGGTAGGAAAAGGAGGTGCAGCTTGGAGGTGGGAGGAGGGGATAGTTGAGAGGAAGACCAGGTTACAGAGGTGGGGACGAGCTGGGCTGGTTTTGGGAAGCAGTGGGGAAGGGGGATTTTTCCCTCCCCACCCTTGTCTGCCTTCCAGAGAAACCACTCTCTCCAGGACTCCCTTGTCCACTCCACACTCCGCTGCAACCGCAGGAAGTGCTACACTTGCCCCCCCACACCACCTCCCTCACTCACATCCCAGGCCCCAAGCTGACTTTCCATATTAAGCAGATGTTCACCTGTACATCCACCAATGTGGTACACTGCATCCGCCATACCCAGTGTGGCTTCCTCGACATTGGGGAAGCCAAGCGGGGGCTTGGGGACCTCTTTGCAGAACACCTACGCTCGGTTCGCAACAAACAACTGCACCTCCTAGTCGCGAACCATTTTAACTCACCCCTCCCATTCCTCTGACGAGATGTCCATCCTGGGCCTCCTATAGTGCCACAACGATGCCACCCAAAGGTTGCAGGAACAGCAACTCATATTCTGCTTGGGAACCCTGCAGCCCAATGGTATCAATGTGGATTTCACAAGCTTCAAAATCTCCCCTCCCCCCACTGCATCTCAAAACCAGCCCAGCTCATCCCTGCCTCCCTAACCTGTTCTTCCTCTCACCTATCCCCTCCTCCCACCTCAAGCTGCGCCTCCATTTCCTACCTACTGACCTCATCCCACCCCCTTGACCTGTCCGTCCTCCCCGGACTGACCTAGCCCCCCCCCACCTATCTTCTCCTCTATCCATCTTCAGTCCGCCTCCCCCTCTCTCCCTATTTATTTCAGAATCCGCTCTGCATCCCCCTCTCTGATGAAGGGTCTGGGCCCGAAACATCAGCTTTTGTGCTTCTGAGATGCTGCTTGGCTGTGCTCATTCGGCTCCACACTTTTATCTATGAAGTTCAGTAATATTCTTCCATGTTATGTCTGTTTAACTACATTTCAATATTTTTTTAAAAATGATTGATTGAAACTGGTGTAATCCAGAAAAAATTGGGGTAAATTTATTAGCAGTAAGGAAGAGTAATCCTTATACATTGCACAAGATTTCAACATGCATTGTGGCACTGAAAAAAAATTGAGGAGTTTTTATATCCCGTAATGTGTGGCAGTCCCACAATAAAAGCTTTCAAAAAGATGGTTCTTCAAATGGTTTCAGTGCTTCATGCTGTGTACTGAGGATTTAAGAACGATAGCTACATCGCTACATTCCAAACTTGCAGCTTGGGAAGAACAGGGAGAGTCAGTCACAAAATCGACTAGAATCAAATTTTCATCCATTAAACAGGAAAACTATTTCAAGGCACAAAGCCACATGCAAAAATGAACCTTGTATCAGTGATAATGGGAACTGCAGATGCTGGAAAATCCAAGATAATAAAATGTGAGGCTGTATGAACACAGCAGGCCAAGCAGCATCTCAGGAGCACAAAAGCTGACGTTTCGGGCCTAGACCCTTCATCAGAGAGGGGGATGGGGAGAGGGAACTGGAATAAATAGGGAGAGAGGGGGGAGGCGGACCGAAGATGGAGAGAAAAGAAGATAGGTGGAGAGGAGAGTATAGGTGCGGAGGTAGGGAGGGGATAGGTCAGTCCAGGGAAGACGGACAGGTCAAGGAGGTGGGATGAAGTTAGTAGGTAGGAGATGGAGGTGCGGCTTGGGGTGGGAGGAAGGGATGGGCGAGAGGAACAACAGGTTAGGGAAGCAGAGACAGGTTGGACTGGTTTTGGGATGTAGTGGGTGGAGGGGAAGAGCTGGGCTGGTCGTGTGGTGCAGTGGGGGGAGGGGATGAACTGGGCTGGTTTTGGGATGCGGTGGGGGAAGGGGAGATTTTGAAACTTGTGAAGTCCACATTGATACCATTGGGCTGCAGGGTTCCCAAGCCGAATATGAGTTGCTGTTCCTGCAACCTTCGGGTGGCATCATTGTGGCACTGCAGGAGGCCCATGACGGACATGTCATCTAAAGAATGGGAGGGGGAATGGAAATGGTTTGCGACTGGGAGGTGCAGTTGTTTATTGCGAACCGAGTGGAGGTGTTCTGCAAAGCGGTCCCAAGCCTCCGCTTGGTTTCCCCAATGTAGAGGATACCACACCGCGTACAATGGATGTAGTATACCACATTGGCAGATGTGCAGGTGAACCTCTGCTTAATATGGAAAGTCATCTTGGGGCCCGGGATAGGGGTGAGGGAGGTGGTGTGGGGGCAAGTGTAGCATTTCCTGCTGTTGCAGGGGAAGGTGCCGGGTGTGGTGGGGTTGGAGGGCAGTGTGGAGCAAACAAGGGAGTCGCGGAGAGAGAGTGGTCTCTCTGGAAAGCAGAGAAGGGTGGGGATGGAAAAATGTCTTGGGTGGTGGGGTCAGATTGTGGATGGCGGAAGTGTCGGAGGATGATGGGTTGTAGAGGTTGGTGGGGTGATGTGTGAGAACGAGGGGATCCTCTTTGGGCGGTTGTGGCGGGGTTGGGGTGAGAGGGATATGTTGCGGGAAACGCGGGAGACGCGATCAAGGGCGTTCTCGAGCACTGTGGGGGGAAGTTGCGGTCCTTGAAGAACTTGGACATCTGGGATGTGCGGGAGTGGAATGCCTCATCGTGGGAGCAGATGCGGCGGAGGAATTGGGAATAGGGGATGGAATTTTTGCAGGAGGGTGGGTGGGACCCTCCTTTGACCAGTCAGTCTTCCCTGGACTGGCCTATCCCCTCCCTATCTTCTTTTCTCTCCATCTTCGGTCCTCCTTCCCCTCTCTCCCTATTTATTCCAGAACCCTCACCTCATCCCCCTCTGATTAAGTGTCTAGGCCCGAAACATCGGCTTTTACGCTCCTGAGATGCTGCTTGGCCTGCTGTGTTCATCCAGCTTCACACTTTATTAAAATGAAACTTGAACTGGCCTTATTGCCAGTGCCTCTAGTGTAATTTAAGGGAAATGATGGGGACATGAAAGCAGAACTGTTTAACGTGAATTGACAAATTAGGTTAATGCAAAGTTCAGCACAGATATGGGGCAGATATTGAAAGGTATGTTTCAGAACAGACAGAATGAAGGCATTGCAGAGAAGAAGAAAAATTCCAAGGCTTGACCCATGGTTAACTAGACAGGTTAAAGACAGTTTTAAGTCCAAAGATAAAAAGCATACAATTGCACGAAGACAGATGGCATCAAAAAGCTCGGAATAATAAAAGCTTATGGGGTGGGGTGAGCACATTGGCATGCTAACAATGAAATAATAGACAGAAATGCATCTTTTACAGGTTGGCAAGATTTAATAAGTACTGTGCCACACAGGGGTTGGTACTGGGACCTCAGCTGTTTATAATTTATATAAATGATTTGAGTGATGGGAGGAAAGTATGCTTGTTCCACCAGATGAGAAACATAGGTAGGAGTATGAGTTGTGAAGAGGATAATAAAGTGGCTGCAGAAAAATATTAGATAGATTAAATGGCTACAGGGAGAGTGCAGGGAAGTGGAGTCGAAATGCCCATCAGCCATGATTAAATGGCTGAATGGACTCGATGGGCCAAATAGCTTTACTTCCACTCCCATGGCTTTGTGGTCTTATGGCCAAATGGTGCATAATGTGGGCAATTGTGAAATTGTCTACATTGGCAGTAAGAATTTAAAAAAGCATACCATCTAAACTGAGAAAGTTTACACAACTTTGAGATGCAGACGAATCTGCACATGCTTATGGATGAATCACAAGGCGATAGGATACAGATACAGCAAACAATTGGGTAAACGAATAAAATGTTATTGTGCATCAGGATGACAATGGATTGGAAAAAGATTTTGCTTCAGTTCTATAGACCACCAATGAGACTACAATATACCATGTGCAGTAGTGGTCACTTTATTTATAAGGCAAGATGTGAATGCATTGGACGTGCTTTAGGAAAAGTTTAATAGTCTAATAGGTTTAGTAGACTAAAGCCTAGAATTGAAGCAGAACGAGGAAAGAAAGGACAGGCTAGGCATGTATCTGCTGGAAGTTTAGAAAGATTAAAATGCAACTTGTCTGGAAAAATCCTGAGCGGTGTTGACAGAATATATGTGGAGCTACAAGTCACTGTTGAAATATTATGGGTTGCATGTAAAAGTGATTAGGTATTTTTTGTTCCTCTTCCATGGTCTTTGGAACTCCTTCCTGACAAGGCAGTAGAAACAGAGTCCTTGAGTATTCTTTTTAAGGCAGAGGTGGGTAGAGTCTTGCTTAGAAGGGATTGAAAGGATATCAACATTCGACAGAAATGCAGATTTGAGGTTAGTCAGATCAGCCATGATCATATTCAATAGCAGAGCAGGCTTGATGGGGCAAATGGCCTACTCCTATTTGTATGACATTGCTCAAGAATTACACATTTATTTTGTACCTTCATTTGCACTTGCATAAGGAATCTGATTTTTTTTTAATTCATTCATGCGATGAGAGCGTCACCTGCTAGGGCAGCATTTAGTGTCTTTCCTTAATTGACCAGATGGCAGTTAACACTCAACCACATTTTTCCTCTACGTATTTCCTACAAATAAAACATTACTGATTCAATATACAAAACTTCAACTGAAAAATGGTCAGCTTAACAGGTGTTTGCCAAATTCCATACTCAAGTCCGTTTTTGAAACACGTGGCTCTTTGGAAGATAATGGAGATCACGCTTTTCAATTTAGTTCATGGGATGTGAGCTTCATCGGTCAGACCGCATTTATTTCCAACCCTTATGTAACCTGAAATAACATTTCCTAAGTCACCACCCTCTATTGTTACCCAGAATACTCTAAACCAAGTACTCAATATTCTTAACTTGTTCTCTGTGCACAAGGTACTTCTTCAGCACTCAAAATAAAACTTAAACTCATGCAACCATTTGTGCAGGTTGCCCACATCTAACCAACAGTCAGAATGAAGGAGACAACGCAGCGTAGAGCTGGATGAACACAGCTGGCCAAGCAGCAGCGGAGGAGCAGGAAGGCTGACGTATTGGGCCTGGACCCGCCTCCTTTTCTGAAGGGTCCAGGCCCCAAATGTCAGCCTTACTACTCCTCTGATGCTGCTTGACCTACTGCATTCATCCAACTCTATACAGTGTCATCTCAGATTCTACAGCATCTGCAGTTCCTACTATCTCAAGTCATAATGAAGGGATCAGTTCTCTCCCTCCAGTCTCCATGTAGTTGATCAGCCTACATTGTCCTTAGCTAGTTGTGTCAGGCTAATGTGTCTTATACCTCACTCAGTGTTTGCTACCCACACAATCAGCAAATGGCCAGTTGTCCCTTGGCAGTCTCACGATCATCCACGTAGCTGGTACTCTGTTCTCCAGCTGTGTCTCAACCGAACTAGACAATAATCTCATCTCAAATCAACTTCTTGGTTTCCAAAAACAAGCCCACGTGGCAGATCTGTTTCAAATTTAACAATAACGTCACCTTAAATTTATAAAATAATCTCATCTAGAACACCAACTTGCAGATTTCCATCCATTTAGTTCCTTGAACGTTAGCACAACTACATACCAATCATGTTTACAAGCTTTGAATGAAGGTAGCCAGACCCGAGGAGTTAACGACCAAAAACTTAGACCAATGCAAACAATTTCACACTAATCCTTAAGTTAATTTGAATTCCAAACTATCACTTTAGCATGGCCCATCCCAACTCCCCTCTTCTTCAGGCACTTGTTTCTTTTATTCCAATTATTTAGTTCTTACGTACATCACTTTTCCTATCACTAGGTGTCATTATATTCACAGAGCAGCGAGAACATAGGGGTTAGGGATAACCAACTGCGGAGCTGGAAGAACACAGCAGGCCAGGCAGCATCAGAGGGCAGGAAAGCTGACGTTTCGGGTCGGGACCATTCTTCAGAAAAAAAAAATGGGGTGTTGTTTTCACTAACTGCCCTCAAGGTGTTTGAGCTAAGCTATCTTAACTACTGCAGTCCTTGCCTGTTGGAACATCTGTAATGCTGACTGGGTGAGAATTCCAAGATTATTGTGACTTTGTGTCAAGGAAGGAGAGGTGACACAACTTCAAGTCAGAATGGTATGGAGCATGAAGGGGATCTTGCAGAGGGAGGTATTTGTATGGCATCCTTTGCCCTGGAGATCATGGTTTACAAGCTGCTAAGGAAGGTTGCTGTGTTACCTAACGCATAGTTCATGGAGAAGAAGCTTCAACTGGTTGCTGATTCTGATCCGAAGCAAACTCCTTATTCCTGATAATTGTGTTTAATGCAATTTATTTAAAGAAAGCACTTTGTAATAATGTGTTGGATCAACTGAATTATTTTGCAGAATGGACAATTTTTTTTATTAATTCAAGGGATGATGACGACATCACTGGCCAGCTCAGCATTTATTGCCCATCCTTTTATTACCCAAAGAGCTGTTCAGAGTCAGCCCCATTTGCTGTGGGTCTGAAGTCACATGTGGGTCAGATCAGGTAAGAATGGAAGTTTCTTTCCCTACAGGGCATTAATGAATTGCAAGCAAAAACAAATGTAGGTGCATTTTTCAGTCCTGACTCAGAATAACTGGTAGTCTCTGACAACCAGCTTAGAATGCAAAACTATAGAGCAACTGCGGGTCTTTTTGTTTAGAAGGTCTACAGGCTGGTTACTACACAAGAGAGTGACCCACAGAGATATGGAGGGGCTATTTCTGCTGACTATTACACACATTATGTAAATTTGTCAAATTGGGTGTCAGAAAATGTCAATGGAAAGACCTCATCCTTCCTTACAAATGCCAATTGTGAAGAAATTCATGGCCTAGAAACGCCAGTAACAAATTCACTTAAGCATATACTGTGACCCAGCAAGGTCTTCAAAACACATTCTCGAAAGACCAAGTTTTTATGCAAATTTTTATGCACAGAAATCTCATGCAATGAGATAAACTTGTCCCAAATGCTTTGGCTAAGCAGGAGGTATTTGCAGCTGAACACACTGTTGTTGTAACTAATTGAAGTGATCGAAACTCGAAGGGGTGGGAGTGTGGACACTGGTCTTCCCCCTAACTCAAGTTGAAATGGAACCAAAAGGGCCAGATTTTCAAAGCACCAGTCTGGTTAGGGTTGAGAAAGCTATGTATGAGGTCAGTTAAACAGTTACTCACAAGTTAGACTACATAATAATAGCTTAATGTTTTGCTAGTAATTATTTACTTGATCTCATTGGGACATTCCAAATTCTGACTTAAATGGACATTTTCTGATGGTTCCAGCGTAGATGAATTGCCCAGCAGAATCTTCAATTTCTGGGCAATTCCTTTGTAGTGGGGATACCACAGGGACCCCATGGACAATTCCCATTTACTGTGGAATAATCACTATTTGGCCAGTGGAAAATCCAGGACAAAATCTCTTTGAAGGAGAGCTAGGCAAGACAAAAAGGCAGAGATTTAATTTTTTGGGGAAGGGATGGTGTTGCATCACATCACATCAGAAAAAAACCTTTTATGAAAATACACACTAACTCAGTTCTTGAACAGATCATTTTCAATATTCTACGCAGTATTAACTTAAATCCTAATATTTTAACAATTTTGAACTGCTAGAATTCTGCATTAGATTTATGGCTTATTGCCTCTACTTAGAGTAACGCAGAAGGACAAGTGAATCAGCTTTGTCTGTTATCTTTTCGAGCACAGAATGGCTATAAGCAGTCCCATACAAATTTTGCCCAAGTAGGGAAATCTGAACTAGGAAGCCCAACTAGAACAAAGTAATAAAAAACTCAATAAACACAATTAGATGACTTATTCAAGGATTTGTGCTTTTTATAGCAGCTTTCACAATCCCAGAATATCCTGAGGTGCTTTGCAGCCAATTAAGCACTTTGAAGTGTAGCCACTATTGTACTGTAGGACACGTGATGACCATTGATCGCAAAGGGTATGTGAAATTGTCCCAATAATCTGCTGCAATGATACTGATTCAGGGATAGATATTAGCTAGGATACCAAAGAGGTCCCCTGCTTTTGAAAATAGTGCCAGAGGGTCCTTACATAAGCCAGACAACAGATAGGGCTCTAGTTTGATAGATCATTTAAAACAGCTGGTCTGTCAAGAACCAACAGAATAAATCATAAATCTGCAAATAGATTGTGGGAGATTGAAATTTGACTTGAGCAATGCATCGGAAATACGTATCGATCAAAATATTGCAAAGTCTAATTTGATTATTTGAATTTTTATAAAAAGATCACAAATAATTTGCAACTATTAAAGTGCATATATTTCCTTAAAGATGCACACATTATTTGAAACACAACTAGTGATCAACTGGAGGAGCAAAGTTTTAATATATTGAAACAAAGAAATAAAACCCTGCAAAGTGAAAATGAACATGTTCCAAATAATCAGCTTTTAAAACATATGCAATTCTGCCCATCAATTCAAAATTTCTGTCACCTCAGTTGAGTATTTCTGCAAATGCAATTTGGACCTAGCGGTGTAAAGGCACATTTGCAACAAACTTCAAATCAAGAGTGCCGAGTGGATGATTCATTTCTGCCTCTTCCAAAGGTCCCCAGCTGCACAGTTGGAACTTGGGCCAAACTATCTATTGGTTGGAGATATACCTGAGAAGTAGAAAGACAGTTGCGATTGATCTCCCACAATCATCTCATCTCCAGGAAATCTCTGCAGAAATTCCATACGGCAGTGTCCTCGGACCAACCATCTTAAGCTGCTTCACCAATGATCTTCCCTCCATAAGGTCAGAATGGGATGTTTACTGATAGTTGTAAAGTGTTCACTGGTCTCTTTTCAAAATACTGAGGCACTACATCCAAATGCAGCAAGACCTGGATAATATCCAGCTTAGGGCTGGCGCGTAGTAAGGAACTTTCAGGCCACACAGAGCCAGGTAATAACCATCTCCAACAAGGGAATCTAATGTCCCTTGACACTCAATGGCAATGCGATCAGTGAATCTTGCACCAGCACCTTGAGAGTGCCATTGACCAGAAACTGAAAGTGAAAATGAATTAACTGTATCAATATGTATCAGAGATAATAAGAACTGCAGATGGAGAAACTGTATAAATACTTGGGCTACAACAGCAGATCGTACACTAGGAAATGTGGAGTGAGTTACTCACTTGCCAACTCCCCAGAGCCAGTTCATCTACAAATCACAAATCTGGAGGGTGACACAATACTCCCCACTTGCCTGGATATGTGCAGCTCCATTAACACTTGAAGGTTGACACCATCCACAACACAGCAACCTGCTTACTGGCGCCTTACCCACAAACATTCACAGCCTCCACTACTGCTCACTAGTAGCAGTGTGTACCAGCTACACAACGCTCTGTCATAATTCACCAAAGATCCTTATACAGCACCTTAGAAACTCAATGATCACCATCTACTAGGACAAGGGCAGCAGGTACATGGGAAAGTGACAGCCTGGAAGCTCTCCTCCAAATCACACAGTATCTTCACTTGGGAAATACCTCCCTAATCCTTCAGTAATCGCTAGGTCAAAATCCTGGAACACACCCTCAAAACAGCGTCAAACGAACTGTGGAACTTCAGGAAAAGATCTCACCATTTTGTCAAGGGCCAGCAGGAATGGGCAATAAATACTTGCCCTGCTAGCTAAGCCATATAAATGAAAAAGAAGCATTTAGTGGAAATTTTGCAAAAGAATATTTAGCATAAATAACCAATTGTCCAAGAACGCTTCCACCGCTGTACTTCCTACTACTCAATAAATGTTTTGTTATTTGAAAGCATAATGATGACATGCAAAATTCTAAAAAGGGTAAAAGCTAAATTTGAAAACATTCACCCATTTTCGCCAAGTTAAATATCTGAATCATTTAGCTAAAAGACTTTAAGATGTTATAGATAAGTTATAACAACATAGCAGTTCCTTTCATCTAGAAAATCACACTTGAACTCCCTGAAGACGCAACATTTATTGTTGATTCATAAAGCTTTATTGTGTGGTACTGTGTGGAGTGAAATCCAGCCATAATATTTTCCTTGGGGAGGGGGGGGGAAAATAAAGAGAAATTTCAATCTATTTTCAGAACAGAAGGTTCAGGAACAGTTACAGACCACCAAGCTTTTTCTGCTACATAATCATGGCTCATTATCAGCCTCAGCTCCACATCATCAAAAATCAGTCAGTCAGTCTCAATATTAAGTACGTTCAACTGGACAGCATTCACTACCAACTGCAGTAAGAATTCTAAAAGATGCTCAACTCTGAGAATTTTTAAAATCTCAGTTCCAAATGATTGGTGACTAATCATAAAACTGTTCACGTGTTCTAGATAGGCCAGTCAGAAGAAACAACTTCTGGAGTTGCTGGTCTATTGAGCCCTTGCAGAATGTTTGACACTCAAATGAGACTACCACTTATCAAAACTCCAGGGAATACAAACCCAGCCATACTCAGCCTCCTTTCATAGGTCATCCATGTTATCTGAGGCTAATCTAGCAAACTTTTACCTCAAACTGCATAGATTCAAAAAGTTTAACAAAGGGAAAAATATGGTCAGCTATGAACTAAAGGCAGAATTAGATGATCGTTTCACAAATTAGGTAATTTGAATCATTCCATCTTTCCTGTCGCTGCTACAGAGGAGTAATCCAGATTTCAATACCAGCTACGCATAATCACAAAGTTAGTCAGGGTAAGCAACAATTAGTTAATAACATAGCAGGATGCTGACATATGTAAAAGTTGCAAATCTTATGCAACTGAATCAAAAAGAAGTGTTGCTTTGTTCGAGAAAAATCAGAATCCAACGTCTTCCATTCAAATCAGATAAAAGCACAATGTGGCTGTACACAATCTGCAATGCATAAGTTTTATTTTTAATTGCAAATTCAAGCAACCACTTACATAGCAATTTAAAAATTCAACCACCACTGGTTCAAAAATGTTCAGACCCTAACACTCAAGTCTTGAGCAGTAGCCCAGGGTTATCCAAACTTCACTTCAGAAAGAGACAGGCCTACACTTGTAGAGCACTTTTCACAAACTCTAGATGTTCCAAAATGCTACACAGCAAATTGATGATGTAAGGAACATGGCAGCTAATTCCCACACAGCAAGGTTCCACAAACAACGCGATAACAACCTGAAAAACAGAGATTGTAAAATCAGGGATAAATACTGGTGAGGATATAGATAATTCCCCAGTCTTCTTTGAAAGAGGGTCATGGGATTTTGCAGGTTCAACAGAAAGTGCAGATCAGGCCTCAATATGACATGCCATCTGCAAAGTAGCAGCTCTGAAATAGAGTACATAGTGATATACTGAAGTGTCAGCCTGATCTTGGATTGGGACGTGGACCATCAGAGATGGCTGTGATACCAGCTGAACCACAACTAAGATGACATTTTACTTAAGGATAGAGATGGAACTGCAGTTCCTTTCTCCCCTCTTGAAACAATTGCCTTATCAAAGACGCAAATTATTCTTCGCACTAAAGCTCCTACTATAATAATAATGCAAACTCAAGAGTATTGGCAGTTTGTCAAATACTTGGGACAGCAGTTTTGATTTAATTCTAAACACGTGTTTGCTTGCAAGTATGCACAGCTAAGCTTAGAGATAAGTTCAGGAAGTCAACTGGAGTGTTTATACTCCTGCAAGTGTTATTTTCAAAATAGGCCAAACTACCCTCGATGGACCATATACTGAAAAGGCTGGAAATACTAAGCATGGCAGGTAGCATCTAAGAGCCACAAACAGAATTAACTTTTTGGTTAGACGTTTTATCAAAAACCACTAAGTGTTACAACTGAAGCAGATTGCAACCAATTTAAAAAGGCAGAGAAATGGGCAGATAGTAGAAAGGAAAGGTAGGAAAGAAATGGAGAAAATAAAAGGCACAAAGATGAGTCTAAAGGAGCTGAAAATGACAAGAGCAGAATGCCAGCAAAAATGGTGATGAGAGCTTTGGTTATGATTTGAAATTGCCAAATGTTATCTTGAGTCCATGAAATTGTCAATCACCTGATATAAATAAATACTTCCACAGTTTCAGTGGCATGAGGTTGGTTCTTTGCTTAAAAGGTAAGGTCCTAGGTAGTATTGTTGAACAAAGAGGCCTTGGAGTATATGTTCATAGTTCCTTGAAAGTAGAGTCACAAGTAGACAGGGTAGCGAAGGTGGTGCCTGGTATGTTTGCCTTTATTGGTCAGTGCATCGAGTATAGGAGTGGGGTGCTAAGTTAAGTTGCAGCTGTACAGGACGTTGGTTAGGCCACCTTTTGAATACTGTGTTCAATTCTGGTCTCCCTGCTGTAGGAAAGGTGGTAAAACTTGAAAATGTTCTGTAAAAAAAGTTACAAGCATGTTGCCAGGGTTGGAGAGTTTGAGCTATAGGGAGAAGCTGAATAGGCTGGGGCTATTTTCCCTGGATCGGAGACTGAGAGGTGACCTTATGGAGGTTTATTAAATTATGAGGGGCATAGATAGGGTGAATAGCCAAGGTGTTTTCCCCAGGGTAGAGGAGTCTAAAGCCAAAGGGCTTAGGTTTAAGGTGAGAGGAGAAGCTTTAAGACAGACATAAGGGGCAATTCTTTCACACAAAGGAAGATACTTGAATGGAACGAACCACCAGAGGTGGAGGCTGGTACAACTGCAACATTTAAAAAGGGGTCTGGATGGGATATGAATAGGAAGGGTATAAGAGGGATATGGGCCAAATGGGACTAGACTAAGTTAGGACACGTGGTCAGCATGAATGAGTTGGACTGAAGGGTCTGTATCCATGCTGCACATCTTTACTACACTGACGTAGTTGTAAGCTGAGATACATGTTATGTCAAGTGGTAATGATTCCCAGGTCTACTCTTGCATTTATCTTCATAAGTTATATAATAATGATTCCTAACCCTTTCTCTGTGCTCCACTTGTTCTAAATTGGTAATCGTGCAGAGTGGTAGCAAATAGGTAGATCACATGTGACAATCAGACATCAGCTGGTCACTTGGAAAAAAAAAATCACAAAAATCAATGACAAGACGCAATAATTCCAGGATCTCAACAGCAAGGGATCTTCGAGTCACTTCGTGGGTAAGAGTAAAAATCTTACTGAAGATCTAAAATAATAACATTTGAAAACTAGTTTTAGAAATTTTTTGACAAACTTGTAAATTCAAATGAGTGGCTATGAACCAAAGTCCATATCTGCCAAATCTTGGTGTTCGAATTCATGATTGTTTGCCACTTGTTGAGGTTACTTCTAATAATCCACCACAGGAGGTCCAAGTACAGGGTTTGATCACTGACTCAAGTATACACTGAGGCAGCAAGCTCAAGCGTTAACCCAAATACTCTGCATAATTATATTTTTATTCAATTTTGTTTTTTGTAACATGGGCATCTCTGAACAAAAATTGGAATTTGGATAATAAGAAACTTAAAGAGATCGACATCCTAAGTCATAGGCTAATATGGTTCGTGTCTTCACCTTCACTCAGCTAGGGAACAATTAATCTTATCATATGCTGTGTTTCCCCATTTTCCAGTGTCTGACACCACCCATCTCTCAACTGCTCTCCAAGACCTGTCCGCATTGTTTTGAAAGCACTAAAATTGATGTTAATAGGTTCCTGCTGAAACTATGCTCAAAGATGTACAATGTTTATCTCACACAAGGCTCATTAGCCCAAGTCTGCTCTCTACTTTCTCCCCAATTTCACTGTAATTTAATTAACAGTGTCCACCCACCCCCCACCCTACTCGCCTTGGCCCAAGCTCAACGGGGTCTATGCAGGAGTGGTGCCCTTTCCTTTACAGACCAAAACCCATTCAAACTAGCCAGATATCCAGCTTAGAGTTGTGAAGGTATTGGTTCAGACCTTCTGCAATACACAGACGTATAGGTTGAGGACACAGGTAATGGATAATTATCCCAATTTCTAAATCCCTATTGGTCTTTTCTACGTGGCCTTCTTGTGCAATAAGGAATGTAAACAAACAGGCAATAACCAGGGCATGGGAGATAATCCGAATCCATGAGTGTAGCCGTATGTTACTTCCCCAATTCCACAGTTCCTCTCACCAGGTGATAGAGTCCATTCATTCAACATCATCCCCCAAAGGGACAGGCATGTTGCTGGAGCGTATAATAGGACTGAATCAAACTGCTGTCCCTCACACTTAGACTGAGGTAAGATATACGGTAATTGGCAGAAGAACATAGGAGGACTAGTTTAGATTTTGCTCCTAGTGTCTTTTATGCCTTCCAAACCTTGAACAATGCCTGTCCGCTTTATATTTTTCAACCTTCCTCACTCTCTCTCGCAACTGTGGGGTGTAAGCACATGGAATTTTTTAAGTATTTTCTTCAATTGGCCATCACTTATCCCAAGCAATTTTTTTTTAAAAAAACTTTGTCTTTTACAAAACTAAAAACATTACCTTCACATTCCATGCATTTCAGAGTATCATAAAATAAAGAGACTGTCAGCTCAACTTTCAAAACAATAGCTGCCAGCATTTTTTCAAGGTCTGACGCAAATAACAATTATCTTTACTCATCATTTTATTTGACAGAATTAGTGGATCTGAGGGTATATGTCTTTCTCTTACAATGCTAGAGGAGAAAAGTAAACATGCACTCCACAAGCAATTAAATACAGAATAGATGGCCATGAGAGTGCATATAATAGCATCACAGTCTTGTCACTGAACAAATAATCCAGGAGTGCAACTAATACTCCAGAGACATCATTAACATTTGGATATTAATGCCAAAAATCGGAGAGATTTTCCAAAGACGAGAAAAGCTATAGTCTGATTTTCAGAATGCCACCTTTCCACCAAAATCCCAGATCGTTCAATCGTCATCCCTGGGTATGTGCTGCCTCACAAGCAGGACAAACCCACTGGGGTTGTAATCAAGAGGGAGTGTTCCCAAAAATCCATTACATTTTACTCTGAGTCCCACGAGACCGTGTAGCGTTAGGTCAAACATGGGAAAGGAAATTACCTGCTAGTTACCAATCATCACCCTCTCAAGTCCAGTCAGTTGACTAAGAACGTAGTGTAGTATAATGCCAACATGACTGTAATCATTGCTCTGATTGAGCAAGCTCTTGAGGGCCATGTCCTTGCTTCATCTCACGGACTGCAAAGGGTGAAGCAGAGAAACAGACTGTAGCCTTCTGCTGCCACTGTCTTGTTGAAATCAGCCAGGAGAAGCAGAAAGCACCTTCCCAGAAATACACAATCAAATTCCTTAGCATAGGGTTATCTGTTTGAAGAAAGTGTGCTCTTTGAAATTGCTTATAGTTTGGACAGACTCGAAAAAACAAGTTTACTATCATCAGCTGATAAATCTGTATCCAATGTTTAACACACCTGGAAGGAGCACTGAGGGTAGCAATGGCTGACAATGTACCCTGGTGAAAAATTTCTATGCCAAAATGTACACAATAGCAGCTCAGGATTATGAATCTTTAAGTGCTTTCCTGCTAGATTTGACTTGTGACAGAACTAAAACAAGGGGAAAACATATAACTTGACCCTTACCAATCCACCCAAAGTAAATGCATTTATTGATGACAAAATCAGTGATCACTGCGTAATATGGAGACAAAGCCCCCTCTCTAGACTGAGGACTACCTCGGTGTTGTGTGGCACTACCATCATGCTAACTCGAATAAGATTTATAACACATTAACTGCAGGCTATAACTTCAGCATGAACCTCAACCTGCCCAATTCATTGCGCCAGGAGAGTAATACCCTTGGTTCGATGAGTAGAGTAAGACAACTTCACAGGAGCAGCACCATGCCCAATCGAAATAAGGTACAAACCTGGTAAAGCCACAGAGCGGAGGATAACATGCAGGTTAAACAGCAGAAACAGCATCCAGTCTGCTTCCAGAAAGTCTCATGTTCTTGTGTGTCCCAAGTCCATCCACATTGGGGCTTTTCTACTCAGTGATGTGCAGCTCAATGACACGATCTCAAGATTACTCCAGTCGTAATGCCCTTGCACACAGAACAATTGGTGTCAACACAAACTTCTGCAATGCAGAGAGACCTGGACTATCAGTAACACTGGAGAAATTCCAATGTTTCCATCACGTTCTTCAGCATTAATGACAGAACATTGTCCAATCACTCACTTCATTATTCAAGCCTACAAATATTCAGGCAATTTCTTGCCTAATTCCCTACAATGGGATGGATACAGCATTTGAATTACTGCACAGATTCTGTTTTATCAACTTTCAAAATGGTCAACTTTCCAGGAGGATGCCAAAGAAACCACGATAAAAGATACTCTGAAGCTCACCTTGAAAGTAGCAGCATTGATAAAAATGACAATGACATTACCAATTGTTCAAAATGCAACATCCCGTACATCAAGCTGCATTGTACTTTAAGTCTAATCAATTAAATGATGAGTCAGAGGGAGCAGTAAAGAAGGAATAAAATTCCGCATTCTGGATCCCACCACCTCCATGTATCCCACACATCCATGGGTCAAGAATTATTCAGTCAGAAATAGAAACCTGTCACCCTATGTGCATGTCATCAAATCAATGACTACAGCCAAACTGGACTAGCCATGTAAACATTGTTTACCAGGCAGGTCACATAGGGAAACCTGCAGCAACACTCAACACTCCACAAAGTTTGTTCCTCCACTAAGCACAGGTCAGGAGTACAGTGAAATACTCCTCACTTGCCTGGAGTGTAGTTCTAATAACACTGAAAACCCTGACATAATTTACAAAGAAATCTGCTTAATCCACACCCCTACCTTAAATATTCACTCCCTCCAGTACCAGAAATGTTGGTGCAAACTGCAGTGTTTCAAGGTGGGATTCACCACCGTCTCTAGGATAATTAAAATGCCAGTCTTATGATAGTCACATGGCCACTGTTCACTGTCATAAAAACCCATTTAATTCACTAGGGAAGGAAATCTGCCATCCTTACCTGGTCTGACCAACATGCACCCCAGACTCTTTGCCTATTTCTAATTGTTAGGATATATTGCTATCAATAATGGCCTAGCCAGCAATGCTCAAAATCTAAAAGGCATTAAAAAAAAAACTGAAGTAATACATTTCCAAGATTTGCAACTGTAGTGATCCACAATTGGTCTGAAATTAAGTAAAAATACTACTAGTGGTATAATTGTTTTTAAAGATGATCTAATTACACAAAAGTTCATTTAAAAAAATGGGCACCACAATCATTAACCACACCAATTCAAACCCTAATCATTTTGTGCAGTTTATTATAAGATGCTGAAGGTTCCAAACTTGGTTATTAATAATTTCTACTGGGCCACCAGGGAGTCAACTCTGTAGTTGGGAGTTTCACTCCCAAAGATTCCCATAAGTACTCCCAACATTAACATAACACATCAACATTAATATAACACATCAACATTTGATCCTGCAGACCTCTTACTGGGTAAAGAGGGAATTTAGTTTACTCAGAGCCTGAATAATCACTCAGTCCCTGCAGTCCATTTCCTCCCGCCTCAAGTTTCAGGCAATAACCACACCAGCAGGTCGTATTTACGTCGCATGTTGAACTGTAAGATATTGTTCTGTGAGGCTATTAACTATCAGATTTTTTTAAAAAGTGGCAGCAACCTAGATAGTGAGATATTAGGGCTGATGGCCACATGCTTAGTCAAGGAAGTAAGCTGCTAGAGAGTCCTGAAGGTGTAACCAAAGAACAAACAAAAAAGAGGCATTGGGAAGTTTAGATAAGTTACAAAACGACTTAGGGCCTTAAAAATGAAGGCAGGGCCACCAAATCTAAAGTGGCAGACCTTCAATTCTCAAAGCTAGAACCTCAGAGCTGAATTTTCAAATCGTTATTGTGTTGGAGGATATTACAGGAGTTCAGAAAGGGCAAGGCCATGGAAAGATAAGCATTTTAATGCAGAGACATTTTCATCAGAAGCTATTAAAGGTCATCAAGCATGAGGTGGACTGACAAGACATGGTACAAGTTATAGCACTGGCAGAGTTTTCCATCACCTCAAAGTTAATAGAGGGTACAGTACAAAGGCCAGGCAGCAGTGCATTAGAATAATAAACTGGAGACTGAACAAAGATACGGATGAAGGCTTCGGCATGAGCTAAGTTGGGGCAGGATCAGACAATCGTATGGAGATGAAAATACATGATCCTAGTGAAGGCATGGAATCACGGTCAGAAATTTAAGGAGTCTGAGTTAAACTCAGTGGACTGATAAAATGACCATTGGGGAGTGTAGTGACATAACAAGGTCATCCAGGTGGATATCAGGATATGAATTCCCCGATTGGATCAGATTAACAGCCCCAATCAGGGAGCCCTGGCTGATAGATAGAGCCTCTGATACTCTGGTTTATATCACTCAGAGATGACTCTGGGGAAGCCACACCAAAGGGGGATGTGATGTGGTGACAGGATACTGGCCTTTGTGTATATATTTAACTGAACACTAATGCTAACTGTCTCAGTCTGAAAAGAATCCAGTCCGCACCAATTTTTGCTTTCTACCACCAACCAAGTCAACACTGCAACCATTCAAATAGTTTGCCCTTAGTTCCTTGGGCTTTCATTTTACTTGTCCTCACGTCATGTGTTGAAAGCTTTCTGCGAGTCCATGTATTTACATTTACACCCTCGCCCTGAAGAACATTCCCAATAAACAAATAATCCAACTGGTTTGTCAACTCCCATGTAATCCCCATTACTTTTGGTCATCTCTTAGAAATTTCAAGATTAGCCAAAAGGAGAATTCCCATAACAACTGGGTCTGACAAAATCCTGATGCAGATTCCACATCTTTAGCTTTGTAACTTGCAACAAGTTTGTTGAAAAACTTAATGAGCTACACTAGTTTTAAAGACCCTGATAATTTGTGTCACAAGAGGCGATGACAGGATCCGTCTTAAGAATCACTGATTCCTCCCTTGAGAGTTCAGATATGTCAAAGGATAAATACATCTTTTAAAAAAGTTCCTTCAAGTACGCTTTCACAACACTGCAAATCCAAGACGCTGCATATCTATCCCATACATCTGTCTATATCGATTATCAAAGTGCCAACTTCAAAGCGATAAAATTACATTCAACGCGGCTGCTGCAAACAGGAACAAATCCAGCCGCTTAAAAACCTCCCCTCTCTGACATAGAAAAAAAAACATCAAGTCGCAAGATTAACGAAATAAACACAGTCTTTCAAGAATCACCCCTAAACCGGGGGAAGAGAGACAGCATCAATCACTGCTTGAATGGAAATTTTTTTTAGAAGTCACGGAAAGCTGTCATAATAAAAACTCTCTGTAGTGGTTTTAAACAACCTCAGGATGCGCTCACGGATAAATGATTTAATTAGAGGTACTCCACAGGGAAACTGAAGCCGTCATTTTTAAAAGTTGTTTTAAATTATCCCGACTTTGGGACAATAAACAACTGGGAAACAACACACCAGAAGGAAATAACCACATGACTTGCTCAGTCTGTGTGACATCCCAAAAATACCTTTTCAAAAACAAATCTGGAGAAAAACTAATAAACTCACTTCTAGCCATCGCTGAGCGTCTCTGAATGCCAAGACATGGTCAGGATCCGCCTGCTCTTTCCACTCCATCGCTAGGTAGCAGAGCACGGGGAAGAAGAAGAAAAAAAAATACACGCAAGATCAGTTGGCGAGCAAACACCTTTGCTAAAAAAAAACTCGAGACGTCGCAGAACGCGGTTGCACTTAAGAAGCGAAGTTGGGGAGAAGTCCGGCACCGGGATCTGATGTGCAGCCACTAGGCTGCAAAGCGGCGCTGCGAATAGCACTCACACTGTGAACAGTTTACATGGGGATAGTGGAGCAATAGCTAATTACACTCAGGAAGTATGGGGTTGCACTTTAAATTAAATACTTCAAGCACAAACGGGCTGAACTTTATCTGGTTAAACCCCATCTAGTCCACTGTTTACTGCTATACCTCACCCACTTCTTCGCCCCTCCCCTTCTAATTTGCCCGGTTCCTCAAGTTTAGGGAGGCGTTTTTACTTTTGCATTAATTATAAAATGAAGCCACTTTTCTCCCTTTAAGATGTCCCCGTCACTTCTGCTGGACCAGCGAGGTACAGTTTTAGAAATGGCTGTTAAGCCTGCGGTCTGTCTTACCTTGTCTAACACCTCCACCTGCAGGGTGACCGCCCGAGAGCTCGTTTCTGCCGCTTTCAGGTTCTCTCTCTCTCATGTCCCTTGGGAGACTTACACTTCCTCGCACATTCACCAGCGTCCACTTCTCACCTGAGCGTTTCAGAGAGAACTATCAACTGAACAGTTCCGCTAATCCGCCCAGCGTGTCACTCAACCCTTGCACCCGCCCATTGTATGGTAATAAGGAACACAGCACTGTCTCACTTTAAAACGGGCAGTCACTCTTATTTCCTCCTCCGCCCGGTGCATTGTGCGTAAACTGCTATTCTGCTGTTTGCATCTTAAAGGCGAGGTTTACAGACATTTAGATGTAAAACAGCGTATGTGCAGAGTGTCAGAGCACCACTAAAATGCCCCAGAGAACTGAAATGATAAAGGTTCTCGCTGCTTAAGGTTCCGGATACACCGTGATTCAAGGAGCTAAACAGATTACTTCTGTCACTGAGATAACAAGGTGAAGCTGGGTGAACACCGCAGGCCAAGCAGCATCAGAGGTGCAGGAAGGCTGACATTTCGAGACTAGACACTTCTTCAGAAAATTACTGTCACTCCTGTGATACTGTCCACGGTTGAATAGTCCACTAAAACTCATGAACTTCACTTGGCAAGATTTTATCCCCCAAAATATGCTTTATTCATGAAACTTAAAACGAGATTCTGAATTAAATATTACAATTGGCAGAGCATGTTCCACACTGGGGTGCCTCAGTACAATTTCAATGCTTTTAATATTTTCCAATATGCATTTCATGTTGGGGATGCAGGCTTCGAGGGAGGCCTAGTTGCTTGCTCCTCATAGACAATAACAAGCTTTCCCCATTGCGCCTCCGAACTAGCTGCCAAGGGCTGTCACGCGTCTTTCAGCATGTAGTCCTGCACATTGAAATGCATCAACCGGAACACTCAGTCGGGGACAACTCGTTGCACTGGATCACAAAGTTTCAACCAGACATTACTTGGCAAGTTTATAAAGGGTTGCTCACAACATCTGTCAGGCAGTTCGTTCTCTCCGCTCTGCAAATTCTGATTTCCTTTCCATCATCGCCTCTCGATGATTGGTGTCCTTAAGGTGCTTGGGGGGCGGTGGGTGGAATTGCATGTGTTATTAGGCAGGAAACCAATTTTAAAAGTTACTGTAAAAGTCTGTACCACACGTGCAGCCATTTGCATTTTTTATAGCCATTGATCTTGTGTCAGCTTGATCAACAACTCTTTGATGTGACTCTGGGGAGAAACATGCTTCAGCCGTTATATTATCAAGTTACCTTGATGACTGATAGGAAAGTGATGTTTGCAAATTGTCCTTGGGAGTTTCCCATTTCTCTGCTGTTTAAGACAAGTGTCTGAAAGAAACACAATTGCCATTGGCAAATAGGGGCAGATTAGAAATAACAGAACTTTCAATCAAGCTGCCCACGGTAAAAGTGTTTGCTGTAGAGTAACTGTACGTATAACTTTAATTTATGAGGCTGTTGACTATCTGTTCAATTGCATTCACAAAAATGTTTTGGAGCTGAATTTTAATAATTTGCACAGCTTTAACAAACAAGAACAATTGTTTATAGGTATCTCCCACAAAATTGCAATAAGTTTCAGCATGCCAACCCTCAAATATGTGCTAAACAGAGCTTTAAAAAGCTAAAGAAACCCCTGTGCAACGTAATTTGATTCCAGACAAATTCTGTTGAAAGAGACAAATGAAAGCAGTGATGCAGCAAGGATGTCTTTAATTATCAATTTATTCAATAACCTCATCCTTGTGCTGTAAAATATGCAAGAAGCAGTGGATTTTTTGTGCCCACCATGTTGATGCAGACCATAGCAAAGACACATTCCTTGTTTCACTTTCTACCAGTGCTCATCTTTAAACATTAAAGAACAATCTGGTGAAAGATGACACAACAGGACCCTACACAGCGCAGCAAAGCCTCCCTGTTAGTAAACTCCATCCCTTGAGCAATGGCAGACAAAATTCCATTTGCCTTTTTAATCACCTGCTGCATCTGCAATCCCACCTTCAGTGATTCATGCACAAGGACACCCAAGCCCAGTTGCACAGCAGCGTGCTGCAATTTTTTACCATTTAAAACATAGTCCATTTTGCTGTTATTCCTACCAAAATGGATGACCTCACACTTATCAACATTGTACTCCATCTGCCAGACTTTAGCCCACTCACTTGGACTATCGATATCCCTCTGCAGACTTTCAGTTTCTTCTGCACACTTTGCTCTACCACTCACCTTAGTGTCATCTGCAAATATTGACACACCACACTTAGTCCCCATCTCCAAATCATCTATGTAAATTGTAAACAATTCAGGTCCCAACACTGATCCCTGAGGCACACCACTAGCCACTGACCGCAAACCAGAAAAACACCCATTTACCCCTACTCTTTGCTTTCTACTGGTCAACCAATCCTCTATCCATGCCAATACATTACCTGTCCTGTAATACCATGCAACTTTATCTTATATAGCAGCCTTTGGTGTGGCACCTTGTCAAATGCCTTCTGGAAATCCAGATACACCACATCCACAGGTTTCCCATTGTCCACCATGCAAGTAATGTCTTCAAAGAATTCCACCAAATTAGTTAAACGTGACCCTTTATGAACCCATGCTGGGTGTTCACAATGGGACAATTTATATCCAGATGTCTTGCTATTTCTGCCATAATGATAGATTCAAGCATTTTCTCTACTACCAAAGTTAAGCTAACTGTCCTAGAGTTACCTCTTTTTGTATCAGAGATAATAGGAACTGCAGATGATGGAGAATCTGAGATAACAAGGTGTAGAGCTGGATGAACACAATAGGCCAAGCAGCATTTTAGAAGCAGGAAAGCTGACCTATCGGGCCTAGACCCTTCCCGAAACATCAGCTTTTGTGCTCCTAAGATGCTGCTTGGCCTGCTATGTTCATCCAGCTCTACACTTTGTTATCTCAGTTGCCTCTTTTTGTCTACTTCCTTTTTTAGACAGTGGCATCACGTTGGCTATTTTCCAATCTACGAGAACCACCCCAGAGTACAGTGAATTTTGGTCAATAATTCCTAGTGCATTTGCTATTTCCCTCATCACCTCTTTTAGTGCCCTGGGATGCATTTCATCAGGGCCAGGAGACTTGCCTACCTTTAGCCCCATTAGCTTGCCCAGCACTGCCTCTTTAGTGATAAATGATAGTTTCTGGATCCTCACCTGCTACAACTTTCTTGCTATTGGTTTTCAGCATGTTATTTGTGTCTTCCACTGTGAAGGCTGACACAAAATTACTGTTAAATGTCTCAGCTATTTCCTCATTCCCAGTTATTAAATTGGCCTTCTCATCTTCTAAAGGACCAATGTTTACCTTCGCCACTCTTTTACGATTTACATATTTATAGAAACTTTTGCTGCCTGTTTTCATATTCTGAGCTAGTTTACTCTCATAATCTATCTTACTTTTCTTTACAACTTTTTTTGTGGCTTTCTGTTGGCCTTTAAAGATTTCCCAGTCTACTAATTTCCCATACTCTTTGCTTTTTATGAATGTGTTATTTTTTTCAATCTGATACTTCCCTTTATTTTCTTCGACATCCATGGCTGGCTCTCTCTTTTCCTACAGTTCTTCATTATCACTGGAATATACTTCTGCTGAGCACTTTGAAAAAATTGTTTTGAAAGTCCTACACTGTTCATCAATTAATCCACCATAAAGTTTTTGTTCCCATTCTACCTTAGCTAACTCCTTCCTCATTCCTTCATAGTCTTCTTTGTTTAAGCACAGGGCATAGGTACTGGATTTAACCTTCTCACGCTCTGTCTGTATTTTAAATTCGACCGTACTGTGATCGCTCCTTCCGAGAAGATCCCTAACTGTGAGATCATTAATTATTCCTGTCTCCTTACACAGGACTAGATCTAGGATAGTTTGTTCCCTCCATCCTTCCAGCATAAGCCAATGGCAGGTGGTAAGAGCCAGAGAGGTTCCTGGTCACCCACATGATGGAAAGAAATTGGAGTCTCCACTGTCACAATTCATCACCATGTATATGTTGCCACAGCAATTTGGACTTCTGGATGAGTGCCATAGGCTCAGTTAGGTGAATAGATGTTCTGTTTCGGATTGGTGCCAACAGCACAGGGTTGGGTCTCTGTGTTGGCTGCGGTGGAATTAGGGTCTGCCTCCTGGTGGAGATTGCAGTGCTGTGGGTCAGGCCTGTCTCAGACAGAGAGCTGAAGAATCATCCCATTATTGTTACCTACAGCACTTCACAAAGACAAAACTAGACATCAAGTAGTGATGGAAGAGAAGATGTGGATGGTGAAAAATGGCTAGTTAATGGTTTAAGTTTTGAGCTTATGTTTGAAAAAAAAGAGGGAGTGAACTAAAGGGTGTAGAGACTCTAACTGTGTATATTTTTCTGCTGTTTTTTGTTGGTTGGAAGTGTGATTGTGGTTAAGAGTTGACCTTTGAACAGCAGCTTGCTTTAAGAGAGAAGAGAACAAAGGCAGAGGTTTGGTGTTGGGAACTGGCCGAGAAGATAATGCAACTTAATTACTGTTCTGAGGACGATATAAATGAATTGGCACTAATGTCTTGCCATGCCGAGGGCTGGCAGCTGGTTAGATGTTGAATAGGTCAATCAAGGAAGGACTGGTGCTAATCAGCCAACTAAATTGAATGTCGATTGGAAAGAGGACATGAACAATTCTGACTGGGTTTGGTTGGAGGGTGAACTTTTGAAGGCTCCAGAGACTGTTGTCATGTTTTTCTCTCTGTCTCTAATTTTCTACTGAGTTATTAAATCATTGAATGTTCTGAGAAAAAGAATATCAGTCTGTAAGAAATAAATAAATAGTTTTTGAGGTTTGTATTGACTGGTGACTATAGAATTCAAGCAAGATATGATCTACCTGCCTGCGAATGAGCCTCTGTCCAAGGATTTTGTGTCTGGTATCCATCACTTGAAACTGTTTATTGACCTGGCAAATTACAATTCTTTCATTTTCTTTTTTAAATTATGCCATAACAGTGTCTGTTTGTCTTTCTGTGTGTGAGTGGCTTGGGCTTTAGATCACAGAAATGAATTACATTACTTTGTTTCTTATCTATGTTGTGCTAAAGTTATATTACAGCTGTATTAATAATAAGTTGTTAATTTTTGTTTAAGTCATACACTTTGTATCCAAGCTATGTTATTCATAAAATCTAGTTAAGAACAATTGGGCAGTTTTGAGGGTCATTGAAAGTTTTAATTTCACTGTGTTGCAAATTCAGTAGTATTGAGGCGGATTTGGTTTGGTTCGCTATTCGTGTGTTGTTAGAAGCGGTTTAGGGAGAGTATTCCAGACAGAAAAGTCAAGACAACTAAATGCTGTGTAGAACAAGGTGAATCAAGGACAGAGGCCAGAATCGGAAGAGTTGAGAACATGTGCTTATGCAAGTGCAAGAAGATGCAGCAAGCCTTAGTGTACACTTCAAGCAACAAGAGCTAATGAATTTGATTTACTGGGGAAAAAGGAGTGACACCGTTTGGGAAGCAGTTTGAAGAATTTTTATTTTAGGTAGCAGGGAATTGAAACACTGACCATTAAAGTAGGCAAGACTAGAGGCAATAGGGAAGGAGACAATTGGATCTACCATTCTGCCAGTGAAAGCCAGGTAATACACAAGATTCCTGTACTCTCAATCTAACAAAGTGCTCGCAAAAGATCAGCTTCATTCATCATTTCTCCATCCTGGAGGAGTCTGTGTTTCATGTCTGTGTAGGATGTGAGGGGTTGTCACCCCCTTTTCACTGTCTGACTAAGCTGCTCAATTTCTGGCTGCACTGCGATCGAATCTGGAGATGCGTGGCCACTCAGTGTACAGTGGTAGAACACAGAACCTCCTCATGGAGTGTTCCTGAGCCTGGCCAAAGTGTTCATCCACAGGTCCAGGCAGTGGGCACTCAAGGGTCATTCAGTTTGATTGCTCACCTCTATTCCATGGTGAACATACTGCCAGGCTGACTCTGGAAAGGAAGCGCACATCATCCACCAGTATACTTAAGGTCTTCAGTGATATATGGACACTGGATTCCATCGACATCCCGAGAGTGTCATTTTTAACTGAATAACTAAGCTTCTTTCAAAGCTGTTTTGTGGTGCCTCCTTTAGAAGGGAAACTTATTTCCTCTTTATTACATAGAAATGTATTCACTTAGAAGATAGGAGCAGGAGGAGGTCATTCAGCCCTTCGATCCTGCTCCACCATTCTTCACGATCATGGCTGATCATCCAACTCAATAACCTAACCTTGCTTTCTCACCATAACCTTTGATTCCATTCATCCCAAGTGCTGTGTCTAGACACCCCTTGAATACATTCAACTACTTCCTGTGGTAGTGAATTCCACATGCTCAGCACTCTTTGGGTCAACTTTCTGGTTGGATCAAATGGGTTCAAAAACAGTTTCAGATAATGACCATTCTTACATTGTTACATTCTCACATGACGTGATGCAACAATCAATGACATTCATTCGGCATTATTTGGAGCATATCACAGCAATAGTACAACTGGTTACATGGTGCCATATTGATGAGTTCAGTGCTTACCCTGTATCCAATCTCTGTGTACATTATCATCGTTGAACTTCCATAGAAGCAAATTGTCTGGATTTCCTGACTGTCTTCACAAAGATGTGATGTGCTTTGTTCTCCCAGTAGGTAGTGAACAATCAGTTGGCTGTATTCCCAGCTGTAGGAGATAACAAGTTCTCACTATTATTCCAGTCTGCATGTCATGCCTTGCAGTGAATGTTGAATAATATAGTATTCAACGGAGATGCAGCTACAAAGCCATGTTTTGATCAAAGGCAGATGGTGGAAATGAAGGCGAGCTTCTTAACTGAAAAATATGACATCTTCCTTTTTCTGTCATTCCTTGTGAACTTGTTAACACCAAAGTTGCTACAGATGTAAAGTGGGCTATGTCTGACCTGGCTGATACCAGCATATATCAAAGGTTTCGCTGATTGTCCTATAGGTTCTGCCATTAGTGCACATTTATGTGAGTGTAATAACTGTACAATTCATTCTTGTTTGGCAGGGACAGATTCTCTGAAACAGAAAAGATTTCACAGTCTGGGTGTACTAATGGAACCATTAATCAGAAGTGTTTCTGCCTTCTAATGTTGTCGGTGGGGAGTGTATCTCATAAATTGTACAGGTCATTTCAAGTTTACATTGTATTGTAAATATGTGAATATCCTTACTATTTTATTTTACTTTCATAGACATGATCATACACAAAATCACCTGATAAATTCTGTTTGACCCATTTTAACTATTATGTTGGAGTACACAAAACTTCACAATTGCATCTATTTTGAGATTCTGAATCAAATGTAAATTAGAAATAGTAAGGATCTGATTGCCTATATCTGGGCATGCCATTCAGTAATACCATATAAACAAATGGGACCAGATTGAGAGATAACAAGGTGTGGAGCTGGATGAACACAGCAGGCCAAGCAGCATCAGAGGAGCAGGAAGGCTGATGTTTTGGGCCTAGACCCTTCTTCATTCTTTTCTGAATAAGGGCCTAGGCCCGAAACATCAGCCTTCCTGCTCCTCTGATGCTGCTTGGCCTGCTGTGTTCATCCAGCTCTACACCTTGTTATCTCAGATTCTCCAGCACCTGCATTTCCTACTATCTCTGGGACTAGATTAATTTAGGATATCTGGTTAGCATGGACAAGTTGAACTAAAGGATCTGTTTCCATGCTGTACAACTCTATGACTCTATATTAGTACTCTCTCAGTATGTCTCCATGCCTGTAATATTGTGTTATCCATTACCATGTTTTATCCCAAATTGTAAAATTTCAATTGGTCGAAGTTTATGTAGCAGCATTTTATGAGGAATGTTATTTATTCTGAAAAACCAGATTTGCAATGCCATATGATTTACTGCAATCCACAGTGGGAAATCATCTCTTCAGGACAGATCAATGATGCTCCTCAAACAGTAATTTCCTTTTGTTGTGTTACTATTGTACAAGTGACCCTCCAGTTTTCACAAGATTACATATTATTAAGCTGCTGTTGATGAAATTAGTAACTCAGATGGCCAGACCAAACTTGCAACTTCTTTTCAGAGAAAATAATATAGTGCTAGCTATCTTCAAGTGAGAAAGATCTTCTTGAGCAATAGTAAGCAACTTATTGCTAAGCAGGTGCTACTTGATAACACTGTTGATGACACCTTCCATCACTTTAATGATGATTGAGTGGACTGGTGGGGTAGTAATTGACATGTTATGTGTACAGGACTTACCCGGGTAAACTTGCACATTTCCCAGTTTTAAAACTGTACTGGAACAGCTTGGCAAGGGGTGCAACAAGTTCTGAAGCAGAAGTCTTCAGTATTATTCCTGAACCAGTATAATTATTCTTTGTACAATATCTGTATACATAACCTTGCCAAGTCAAACTGAAAGCTAGTATTCATGGCTTCCCTGATGTTACTGGGCTATAACGTGTTCGGGAATTACTTTAACCAACTTACTCTGAACTGCATGTTTATTGTCTGGAGGATGTAGGTTATTGCTCAGAAGAGAACTATAAAAAGAAAAGCTCTTCTTTGTGAGATCTCCAATGGGCTATACTTTATACAATTGTAAATGTATTGAATAGCTCCACCTAGATGACATCATCCCAGACTCTGAACCCCACACGGTCTTGAAGTTTATGTGGGTTAATAGTTATATATTTGTGTTTCTTTGTATAGATGGCCAAGAAAATTTAATGTAATTTGCTCATGTTACCACTGATTTATTTTCAATTCCACTGTGACGACTTAAGTCTGTGGTTTGGGTCATGTCTGGTTTACAACCAGCAAAATAATACCTGCAGCCCGCCACAGGAGAATTTACAACCTTGTGGTATTAACTCAGTAACAGTGACAGTAAGTTAGCTCAGACAAGCTGGTGAGTGAAATTTTCCACAAATGTACACAATGGAACTTTGTCTATCACCACTTTAATCTTCAGGGAAGGTGACCAGGAGAAAGGGCCTGGATCTTTTATCAATCAGCATTATATTTTTAAATGCAGATGTACCTCATACAATTTTACGACCAAAATCTGATAGTATTATGATTTATTTTATTCTATCACGGGATGTGGGTGTTCCAAGCTGGGCCATTATTTGCTATGTGTTTCTAAGCTTCCTTAAGAATGTAGTAGTGAGCAGCCACTAGTTTGTGGAAGAATAATAATATTTTCAATTGGAATATATGGAATATATCTGCCTACATTTTATTTAAATGGGAAAAATTTTAGCCACAATGTAAAGCAACTGTTCAACAGATCATTACACTGATCTTAAGTTGCGGTTGGTTGTGCCTGACATAATTTGGATTCTATACTCATCAATTATGCCACTCAGATCTTACTGTTGAGTTATAACAATGGGAGGCGGTACTGCTTGGTTGTGCTAAATGGTTTCATGTACAAAGTCTGCTTCTGCAGTTTTCTCTGGGAAGTTGAGCAATGGACCAATGCCACTAACTGCAGAAGTGTTGCATAATGAAATGTATTTTTAGGCTATCGTTCATAAAATGAAAATATCAAGCACCCTGTATGTTTTACTTAACTAAACAGATAACATGTATCACCCATTAGAATTGCTAACGCGAGTCTTTTTAGCAACACTGCAGAGAGAAAAGAAGCTTTTTGTACTAATTTCCCAGGACAGAGGAGAGTTGCACCTGGAAGTTCAGGTTATTCATACAGGATGAATCATTGAAATATTCCTGCATTCCAGTGTTCAGCTTCAAAGCAGCTTTATCCGGCTCTCTTGCCATCATTCATTGTTCAAGTTTTTTTCTGATATTTAGCAATGACCAGCACAAAGGCCATTGATATTCTTGCATAAGGTTGTCAAGTAAATTGAGTGTCTCCTTTTGGAAATCATGGATCTCTATAGCAAAGTTATGCTTTTATTACATTCATTGGTGTGATTTCCTTAGAAAACCTCAATTTTTGACATTCCTTACACAGGCATCTAATTCACAGCATGACATACGGATTTCTTCAGAGTTTAATGTTAAAATTGCTTGTACACACATGTCGGGATTGACATCCCTCCAGAATTGTACTGGAGTCTTTCGGGAATGAAATATTAATCTCTTGGACACCATTTTCTCACACTTTCTATCAACTTTCTTGTTTATTAGTTACAGAAACCTTTCAGAGATGGGAAAACAGGCTGTTTGACTTGCCTGGGAGGTGAGGGTGGAAGATCAGATGATGAAACCATCAGGAAGATGTCCAACTAGAGCCAGGATCCCTACATACTACACAGAAGAACTTAGCACAACATATATGAACAGATCCTCACGTATCACCCCACCAACCTCCAGATTCAACACATCATCCTCTGCAACCTGCAATCTGATCCCACTAACAAGGATATTTTTCTCTCCCCACCCTCATCTACCTTCCAGAGGGACTGCTCCCTCTGTGACTCCCTCGTCTGCTCCACACTCCCCACTAGTACCACCACCCCTAGCACTTTTTCCTGCAACCGCAGGAAGTGCTACGCCTGCCCCTCAACTTCCCCCCTCATCCCCATCCCAAGCCTCAAGAAAACCTTCCACATTAAACAGATGTTCACCTATATCGTTTCCACTGTTCCTGATGTGGCCTCCTCTACATCTGGGAAACGAAACGGAGGCTTGGAGACCGCTTTATAGACCACTTATGCTCAGTTCGTGACAAATGGCTCCACCTCCCAGTCGTGAACCACTTCAACTCCCCCTCCCATTCCTCAGACAACATGTCCATTTTGGGCCTCCACCAGTGCCACAATGATGCCACCTGAAGGCTGGAGGAACAGCATCTCATATTCTGCTTGGGAACCCTGCAGCCCAATGGTCTCAATATGGACTGCACAAGCTTCAAAATCTCCCCACTGCTGACATCATCCCAAGACCTGCCCAGCTCATCCCCACCTCCTTGACCTGTCCATCTATTCTCTCACCTATCCGCTCCTCGCACCTCACTGACCAACCCCCACTCCACTTCTTACCCAGTAGCCTTATCCCTGCCTCCTTGACCTGTCCATCTTCCCTCCCAACTGACCAACGCCCATCCCAACTCTCTACCTACACTCACCTTTATTGGCTCCAACCCCATCTCCTTCACCTGTCCATCTTCGGTCCGCCTATCTGCTCCTCTATCTGCCTTCCATCATTGCCTCTCCCACTCTGTATTTATTTCAAGAGTTCCTTCCTCTTCCCCTATTTCTGAAGAAGGGTTCAGACCCGAAATGTCAGCTTTCTTGCTCCTTGGATGCTGCCTGGCCTGCTGCGTTCAACCAGTTCTACACCTTCTTATCTCAGACTCCAGCATCGGCAGTTCCTACTACTCCATATATGAACAGGAGTTGGCCATTCTGATCCTTGAAAATACAGTGTCATTCGGTATGAGTACAATTGATATTCTATCTCAGCTGTACCTTTCAACTATCTCCGTATACCTTAATTCCTGTAGTACCAAGGATCGACTGGTCCTTGTTTTGAACAGAATCCACTGCCAAGCACCCACGGTTCTCAGGGTCAGAATGTTCCAAAGAATTTGGTCGTGGGGCAGAGACAGTGGAGCATATGCAGCATGATGCTGGCGATGGACAGTGTTTTATTTCTCTGGGAATTTTCCGAGCAACATGAATGTTCAAGAAAGCCGCACAGAGCTATCACCCGGTAAGTTATGTCTTTTATTATTTTTTATTTGTTTTTGAAGTTAGTAAGAATGGCACCAATTCACAGTGCTGGAATAAAATTTTCACTCTATTTCACGCTGAATACATGCGATAATAAATGATTGAATTCAATTGAAGAATTCTTTGAGTGAAGAAATGTTTTCCTTTATTTTTCTCCTCCTAGCCATAAACGACCAATCACTTATACTAACACCAAGATCCTGAATTGCGTTTACAGGTTGGGTGTGCAGTGGCCAGGGAATTCCTAGCTCCACAAGCCTGGAATCCCTGCCTTGAGGGTCTAGCAGTGTATCCATAAATTGAAATAAATCAGTAAAATATGCAGTCTTCAAACATTCCTCACGTCCCTTCCCCCCCACCTGAGCCCATTCATGCTAATCCATGCCACTTATTGCACACCATGGCCGCCCCACCCATGCAACATATGCCAACTTGGTGCCTACTTCCACCTAGCACCTTTCCACCCCCTTCCCCTGTCAATCTAATTCACCTAGTATTCAAATGTAACCATGGAGGAGAAACACAAAGTTATTTACTTAAAGTTCTAACTGTAGACAATACACTCTATTGAGAAAAGTGCTCTCCTTCATTGAAACATTGCTAGAAGTTGACAGTCATTTGCACTTGTTGAGACTTTTCAATACTTCTTGGCACTTCTTGACACTTCTCTACAAAGCTTAACAGTTCTTGAAACTCTTTGAGAGGTTGATATTTCTTGATAGTTCTTGAAAGGCCTTGACATGTCTTTGTATTTCTTGAGAAGTAGGACAATTCTAAGGGCCTTATGCACAATTAGAATTCTCAAAAATTACCTGACATCTCCTGCCACAGGATACTTGACTGCCCCTCCCAGAGGTTACCAACTACCTCCCCAGTAAAGAAAATGCTGACTCCCACCCTAGGGAGTCCTGGCCCCATAATCACAGGGGGTCATGTCTCTCTAAAGAAGTACTCCAGCTTTGCAAAAGAAATGCACTGATAACAGACCTGCTTTTACCTAGTCTAATCTGACTGGTGGCAGCTGACCATTTAACCAGGCAGTTGCCTCAATGTAACGCACATGCACAACATATAAATTACCCCAATTCCATCCCCTACAAAAATAAGAAATTCCTGGTTTGGATGTGGGCCTTATGATGTACTTCACCATTTCACTACAACAGAGAGCTCTCCATCACAACAAAAATCTGGAGGACCAAGTTCTAGACTCCTCAGCTAGGGGAAATGTCCTTTCACCTATCCTATAAAGCCTCTTAATAATTTTATATGTTTCAATGAGAACAGCACTCATTCTTCTAAACTCAGAGGAATGTTGACTAAACTGTCTTAATGTCTCTTTGTAGGACAGTACCTTCATCCCAAGTGTTAATCTTATGAAACTCCTTAGCATGGGGCTGCACGGTGGCTCAGTGATTAGCACTGCAGCCTCATAGCACCAAAGACCCAGGTTTGATTCCACGTTCAGACAACTGTCTGTGTGGAGTTTGCACATTCTCCATCTGTCTGCATGGGCTTCTTCCCAATGTCCAAAGATGTGCAGGCTAGGTGGACTGGCAATGCTAAATTGCCCGTAGTGTTCAGGCTTGTGTCGATTAGGTGGGTTATAGGGTGATGGGTCTGCATCGAATGGGCTGTAAGCATTCTATCATCTATGATTCACTCTGAGACAACACCATTCTTCCCGGTGTAAGAAGAACAAAGCCATGCACAGTCAGTTATTCAGGTATGGTTCCAACATGACATTTTATAACAGCAGTAAAAATTAAAGTATTGTTCTTTTTGTAATGAAGGCTAACATACCATGGTTCTGTGATTTGTGTACAAGGATACAGATGTTTCATAATTTTTCAAAACAGTCTTGCTTTTCTATTTTCCTTGCAAAGTGGATAATTTTGCCTTTCACCATGATATATTCCATCTGCCTCATTCATGTCCACTTATTTGTCTATATCTTTTAGGAACCATTTTGCATCCTGCTTGTTTTCTACCTAACTTTATATCATTAGCAAACCTGAATTTACAATACAATGTTGGCCTCAAATAGGTCATTGATGTTCTTTGTGAATATTTGAGAGCCAAGCACTGATCCTTGTGATGTTCAAACAGAAACAATATATTGTGGATTCTAGAATGGTGAAGAGTCTTGTAAGTGTGGCAGCATCTGTTGAGTGAATCAGAATTCACATTCTAAGTCCAATATGACTCCTGTTCAAAATCCTTAATGGTATTCCAAAGGTTCTAGCTTGCCAGCCCAAAAATGACCCATTTATTTCTATTTAACTTTCTATATAACATCATAATAGGTAGGAACAGAAGTAGACTAATCATCCATTCAGTTTTTTTTTAAATGCCATTCCTTGAGATCCAGACTGATCTGATCATTCTCAGCTTCACCTTCCTGCCTTTTCCCCATAACCCTTGATTTTTTTACTGATTAAAAATCCTACTAATCTCAGCCCAGAATATAATTAATGACCTAGCCTTGACAGCTGTTAGTGGTAAAAATATTCTATGGATTCACTACTCTCTGAAAGAAGAAGTCCCTCTTCATCTCTGTCTTAAATATGTAATTTCCTGTTCTGAGATTATGTTCTCTGGTCCCAGACTCTCCCATAAGGGGAAAGAACCACTCATCTAACCTGTTCAGTCCTTTCAGAATTTTGTATGTTTCAATAAGGCCACCTCTCTTTCTACTACATTCTGACAAGAATAGGTCCAATCTACCGAACCTCTCCTAATCAGACAGTCCCTCTTCATCTGATATTAGCCCAAGTGAGTATTCACTGGTCTCTGACTCCAATGTCAGGATATCTTTCCTTAGATAAAGGGCCCAAAACTGTTCATAATATTCTAGGTGTGTTCTAACAAGTGCCTTGTACAGTTTTAACAAGACATCCCTATCTTTATTCTCTTTGTTATAAATTTCCATTCACTTTCCTTACAACCTGCTGATCTTGCAAAGAATCTAAGCCTTTTGTGTCTTATGCATGAGAACTCTCAATTCCATCTGTGCTTCAGCTTTCATCAGCCTTTCTCAATTTAAATAATATTCAGTATCTTTAGCATTCCTGCCAAGGTGCATAAATTATATTAAATAAAAACCTAAAGAACTGCAGATGCTGTGAATCAGGAACAAAAACAAAGTTGCTGGAAAAGCTCAGCAGGTCTGGCAGCATCTGTGAGGAGAAAACAGAGTTAATGTTCTGAGGAAGGGTCACTGGACCTGAAACATTAACTCTGTTTTTTTCTTCATAGATGCTGCCAGACCTGCTGAACTTTTCCAGAAACTTTGTGCAAAACATTATATTGTCCAACATCATATTCCACCTGCTAGTTTTATTCCCAGTCACTTAACCTGTCTCAGAGATAATGGGAACTGCAGATGCTGGAGAATCCAAGATAACAAAGTGTGGAGCTGGATGAACACAGCAGGCCAAGCAGCATCTCAGGAGCACAAAAGCTGACGTTTCGGGCCTAGACCCTTGCCCGAAACGTCAGCTTTTGTACTCCTGAGATGCTGCTTGGCCTGCTGTGTTCATCCAGCTCCACACTTTGTTATCTTCACTTAACCTGTCTAATCTCTTTGAAGACACTTTGTGTGTCATCCTTATTTATTTTTGATCTACCTGTGATCTTAATGTTAGTACATTCATTCTGTTATTGAAGTCATTTTTATATTGTAAGTAATGGCGGCCCCAGCACTGAGACCTGTAGCACTCCCCAAGTCACAGGTTGTCATCCTGAGAATGCTCTTCTTATCCCAATTTTATCTTCTGTTAGTTAGCCACCAGTCTATCTATGCTAATATACTATCTCCAACATTATGGGATCCTGTTTTATAAAATATCCTTATGTATAGTAACTTATCAAACTCCTCCTGAAAATCCAAATATATTACATCCATAATTCCCTCTTTATCTATCCTGCTTGTTACATTATTAAAGAATTCTGATAAATTTTTCAGGAAAAAATTTCCTCTTCATGAAACCATGCTGACTCTGCTTGATCATGTTAATTATTTCTAAATGCTCTGCTACTACCTCCTTTATGATAGATCTAACATTTTCCCAAAGCCAGATGTTAAGCTAACATGTCTACAGTTACCTAATCTTTCTCTCACCCACTTCTTGGAATAGGCGTTACACGGGTAGTTTTCCAATCCTCTGTGACGATTCCAGAATCTAAGATTTCTTGCAAGATTACTACCTGTGCAGCTGCTACCTCTGTAGCAACTTCCTCTAATTTCCTAGGATGCAACCCATGGGGTTCAAAGGCTTGTATGCTTTTAGCCCTATTAGTTATTTCAACCAGTCCTTTCTTTAAAAAAAGTTGTCAATGGAAAGAGAGTTAGGAAAAAGACCGTTTGAGCAGGTACAATAACTATTCGTTGATAATTCCCAAGGGCTATCATTATACAATTCTGAAAGCTTAGCTGCTTTCAACAACTAGCAATTTGGTAGAGAGTCATATTTTTGTGGTTTAATTAAGAGCTGAAAGATAGTATTAATGAATTAGCTGTCTTAGCTAGAATGGAAACCTGTAAAAATCTAACAGGACTAAACAGCCTAAATACAGGAAGGATGTCCCCAATGACTAAGAAGCAGGGTTCACAGTTTAAGAATACAGGGTAGGCCATTTAGGACTGGGATAAAGAGAGATTTCTTCACCCAGAGACAAGTGAGCCTATGGAATTCTCTGTCACAGAAAATGGTTGGGGCCAAAAAATTGAATGTTTTTGAGAAGGAGATGTTGTTCTTAGTGGAAAAGGAATTAAAGGGTATAGGAAAAACGTTGGAGATGGATGATCAGCCATGATCATATTGAATGATGGTGCAGGCTTAAAGGGCTGAGGGGCCTACTCCTGCTCTGATTTTCTATGTTTCTACCCTTGGTGTGAGGTTATGATTCAAGTCTATTTGTTTTGATTTGACATTAATTATTGGATGAGATTCAGAATAGGCTTTCATAAATAGGAGTTTAAAAGAAAATCGTGAAGGTTGTAATAAATATTTAAACATTCATTTTATTTCAGCTCAGCATACTGCTGATGTCCATGATGAATACCGATTAAGTTTTCCCAGAAGGTGTAAAATCAAAGGGTGGTGGTTTGGCGTGAGTTGGTAGTAAATTGGCCTGGGTTTTATAAAGGGCTGGTTGAGAGGGTGGAGGGATTGGGTCACCAATAAATTAGTCTGGAGACAATAAGGGGGTATGGTTCACATTAGAGATAATGGGAACTGCAGATGCTGGAGAATCCAATAGCAAAGTGTGAGGCTAGATTAACACAGCAGACCAAGCAGCATCTTAGGAGCACAAAAGCTAATGTTTCGGGCCTGGACCCTTCATAAGAAAAACAATCAGAAAAAAAATTTTCTGGCGAAGGGTCTAGGCCTGAAACGTCAGCTTTTGTGCTCCTAAGATGCTGCTTGGCCTGCTGTGTTCATCCAGCCCCACACTTTGTTATCTATGGTTGACATTAGTTAGCAAGAAAGCATTGAAGTTGAATGGGAGTGTGTGGGGTGAGGGTAAGGGCCATAAGATTTAAGGGAACAACTGGGACAAAAATCCAAAAAAAAGCAAGGCAGGCCTTTTAAACAGCATACTTTGACATGGGCAGCTCACATTGGCATCTTTTACCATTTTTTTTCCTAGTGTATTCTCATATTCCAGTTTCTCTTTACCAATATTTTAGTCATCCTTAGCTGAACTCTAAAATTGCCTCAATTTCCTAAATTACTACTCACGTTGGCAATATTATCAGCATCTACCTTTAACTTACAATTCTGGCCTCCCTGCTATAGGAAAGATTTTGTTAAACCAGGCAGGGTTCAGAAAATATTTACAAGAATGTTGCCAGCTTGGAGTGTTTGAGCTGTAGGGTGAGACTGCACAGGCTGAGGTTATTTTCACTGGAGCGACAGAGGCTGTGTAGGGTGACCTCACTGAAGTTTGTAAAATCATGAGGGGCATAGATAGGTGAATAGTCAAGGTCTTTTCCTCAGGGTAGGGGAAGTCCAAGACTACAGGGCATAGGTTTAAGGTGAGAGGGAAAAGATATAAAAGGGACCTAAGGGGCAACTTTTCATTCAGAGAGTGGAGCAGGTATGGAATGAACTGCCAGAGGAAGTGGTGGGGGCTGGTATAATTTAAAAGGCATCTGGATGGGTATATGAATAGAAAGGATTTAGAAGGATATAGATCAAATTCTGGAAAATGGGACTAGATTATTTTAGGATATCTGGTCAATACGCTTGAGTTAGACCGAAGGGTCTATTTCTGTGTTGTATATCTCTATGACTCTAATACAATATTTAATTCTTTTTGTCAGGTATAGTTGGAACACATTCCCACGGTGTTTTATTCTTTAAAGAAACTTACACTATTTGAAGATTTTGAATTATTTCTTTAAATATTTGTCTCATCAACTTATGATCTAGTTTCCAATTTAGCTTAGTCAAATTACTTTTCATAAAAACACACATTATTTTCTTCGGTCAAATTTAAAATTCTAGTTTTAGACTCTACCTTCACGCTTGTGTTGAAATTCTATCACTTTATGATATTTTTACATGATACTATCAATTATTAACTTACACCATCTCAGTGCCCAATATTAGACCTTAAATTGTCTATTTTCTCTGATGGTTCCTGGACATACTGATCTAGAAAACTATCATGATGTATTCTATCAACTTTTTGTCATCACTATTATTGTAAACGTTACCCTTAATCTCAACAGAAATTAAAATTCCCCATCTCTGCTGTGTTATCCTTGTTATGTGTACTTCCAATTTCCGGAATCATACAATGTTGGAAATTAGGGTTCCCGAGAGAACTGTTTCTCTTGATATTCCGTATTTGATATTTCCTGTGCAGCATGAGACTTCATTTGACAAGCTCATACTAAGTCCTATACTAACAGATCCCACTAGCCCTATTATGTATTGAGTTAGCGAGTTTTGAGAAGATTCGTAGCTCAGGTTGAGGTGATGGATGTGAGTTTGCTTGCTGAGCTGGAAGGTTAGTTTTCAGACGTTTCGTCACCAATCTAGGTAACATCATCAGTGAACCTCCGACGAAGCACTGGTGTTACGTCCCGCTTTCTATTTATCTGGTTAGGTTTCTTTGGGTTGGTGATGTCATTTCCTGTGTTGGGATGTCATTTCCTGTTCTTTTTCTCAGGGGATGGTAGATTGGTTCCAAATCAATGTGTTTGTTGATGGAGTTCCGTTGGAATGCCATGCTTCTAGGAATTCTCGTGCGTGTCTCTGTTTGGCTTGTCCTAGGATGGATGTGTTGTCCCAATCAAAGTGGTGTCCTTCCTCATCTGTGTGTATTGAGCATGTATTGAGTGTTTGGGAAAATTAGAAGTTTTGTTCTTTGACGGAATTAAAACTAAACTCCAAATGGGTAAGGGGGACAACAGTCATCTGGCTTCACATGTTGCTGCTCATGGTTATTGGTTGAGAGATTTTAGGTAGATGGTTTGACACAGTACAGCTGCTAGTCTATCAACAGGGTCAGGTGGACGGAGAGGGAGAGGGGATCCAGGGGAACGAGCCTCCATGTTCTTGGCAGAAGACCAGGAGCTCTCCTACATCAGCCTAAAAGAAGAACAAAGACAGTTCTTGCCAATCATGGCACATTAAAGGCGAAGACTCCAGCCCCTTCAAAACTGTCATACCCGTTCCTCCATTCTACAAAATGGCTTTCAGATTGGTGAAGTATTCTCATCTGTTGTATGCATTTGTTGTCTAATTATTTGATGTATCATACCTAAATTACTGTTTCTTAACAAATTCAATAAATTGCTACAAATTGTGGACTGCCTACGTTAGGTAGTTGTAATCACAAGCCTGTTCTCCCTCACGATCTTACCAACAAAAAAAGTTACAAATATTACTGGGCTTGCAGTAATTACTTGCACCAGTGTTTCCCACCCTTTGTTGTTTCTTAACTCCACAAAAACTGATTTTACTTCCTAAGCTAAGATCAGCCTTGACAAATAAGATAATTTTCCTCTACCATCTTTATCCCAGTCTTTATTATAGGGGTTTTATTCCTAGTCCGTTTGTCCCTTCTAAAAGTCAAGGTTTAAGTTCCCATCATTGGTCATGTCAAGACCTTCATCACGCATGAAAGAAATGTCCTGAATTCTGGCATGGAGCTCGCAATGCCACCTTTAAACTTCCAACTGCAGCTGAAGTGAACAATATCTATTTCTGTTCTGTTATAGAAATAAAACTGCTTTCAGACGTAGGAAGCATAACACACTTTTTCTTACCACGTTCCTTTCCATTTCCCCAATTTGAATGGCCTTGCTTCATCATCCACTCTCCAGAATATGCCTCCATCCACACAGTAAAAGCCTCTATCCATTGGACAAGGGTAAAGGCTGCAGTTAGATCATAAGATATTGGAGCAGAATTAGGCCATTCAGCCCATTTAGACTGCTCCACCATTTGATCATAGATACTATGTTTCTCAATTCCATTCTCCTGCCTTTCCCCCTTAACCCTTACTAATCAAGAACCTAACTATCTCAGTCTTAAAGACACCCAATTACTTGGCCGCTCAGCCTTCTGCAGTAATAAGTTCCACAGAGTCATTACCCTCTGGCTGAAAAATTCCTTCTCATCTCAGTTCAAAAGATTCATCAATTCAATTTGAGATTGATCTCTCAGGTCCTCATCTATCCTGGTGGAAGCATCTTCTCCACATCCACTCTGTCCAGACGTGTCCGTATTCTATAAGTTTCAATGAGATCCCCCCTCACCCTTCTAAGCTCCATTGAGTACAAAACCAGAGTCCTCAACCACTCCTTATACAACAAGCCCTTCATACCTGGGATCATTCCTGTGAACTTCGCCTACACCCCTGCCAAAACTAGCATATCCTTCCTTCTAGAGCTTTATAAGCCTTAACAGTACATCTCTGCCCTTGTTTTCCATTCCTCTCAAAATGAATGCTAACATTGTATTTGCCTTCCTAACGAGCCCATATATTAATCTTGTGAAAATCAAGAATTGGGACTCATAAGTCCATTTATGCTTCAGATTTCTATAGCCTTTCCTTGTTTAGAGGATTGTTAAGCAGATAGAGCCATAGACAAAGTTTATTACTTTATTTATTCATTCATGGGATGAGGGCATTGCTGGCTAAGCAGCATTTATTGCCCATCCCTAATTGCTCAGAGGGAAGTTTAGAATCAACCACATTACTGCAGGTCTGGACTCACATCTAGGCCAGACAAGGTAAGGATGGCAGTTTGCTTCCCTAAAGGGCATTAGTGAACCAGATGGGTTTTCCCCAATAATTGACAAGGAATTACAGTCATCATTAGATTCTTAATTCCAGGGATTTATTGAATTCAGATTCCACCATCTGCCATGGCAGGATTTGAACCCAGGTCCCCAGAACATTATCTAGTTCTCTGGATTAATGGTCCAGTGATAATACCACTAAGGCCCTTGCCTCCCCACATTGTCATCCATCTGCCACTTTTTTGCCCATTCTCATAGCATGTCTAAGTCCTTATGCAGCCTCCCATTTCCTGAACATGTCACTCTATCCATCTTTCTGTCATCTGCAAACTTAGTAACAATGCCATCAGTTTCTTTGTCCAGATCGTTAATGATAATGAGGACAGTTATAGTCCAAACACTGACCTATGTGGAGCTCCACCAGTCACTGGCTACTATTCTGAAAAAGACCCCTTTTATCCTCACTCTCTGCCTTTTACCTGTCAGCCAATTCTCGATTCATGCCAATATCTTGCCCCAAAACCATGGGCTCTTATTTAGCAGCCTCCTAAGTGACACCGTGGCAGAGGGCTTCTGGAAATCCCAATGAATCATGGCCATTGACTCTAGTTTGTTTAACCTCCTCATTATGTCCTCAAAAGAATTTTAAGAGATTTGTCAGGCATGACCTCCCATTAAAGAAGCTTTGCTGACTCAGCCATATTCTACCATACACTTCCAAGTACTCTGCAATGTTATCCTTAATAATGGACTCTAACATCTTATTAAGGACCAAGGTCAGGCTAACAGGCCTGTCTTCTGGACCCCTGCCTTCTTAAACAAGGCTGTTATATAAATCGTTTTCCAGTCCTCTGGAACCCACCGCAATTCCAGTAGTTCCTGAAAGATCGCCCCAATGCCTCTCCAATCTCCCCAGCTATCTCCTTAAAACCCTGGGCATAGCCCATCTGATCTGGATGATTTATCCACCTTCAGACCTTATGGCCTTCCCAGCACCTTCTTCTTAGTGATGGTCACTACGCTTACTTCTGTGCCCTGGACGATCTTGAAGTTCTAGAATGTTACTAGATTCTTCTACAGTGAAAACTCATGCAAAGTTCCTATTCAGTTCTTCCACCATTTCTTTGTTTCCCATTACTATTGCTCCAAACTCATTTTCCATGCAGTTCAATGTCCACACTTTCCTCTCCCTCAGCTTTTGATATCTCCAAAAAAGACCTTTGCACTTCCTTTTTCTATTACTTGTTAGCTTACCCTCCTATTTATTCTTCATTTTTACTTATCCCCTGTTAGTTTTTAAAGGCTTCCCAATCCTCTGATCTTCACCATATTGCGTGCTTTTTCTTTTGCTTTGAGCGGTCCCTGACTTTACTTGTCAGCCATAGTTACCTCACCTTCCACTTACTATGTTTTGTCTTTAGGATGACTTTCTGCACTGCCTCCCATATTATCCCCAGAAACTCCATCCATGGCTGCTCTACCATCTTCCCTGCTAGGCTCCCCTTCAAATCAACTCTGGTCAGGTCCTACCTCATGTCTTTGTAGTTACTTCTGTAAATCGTCCAGCTGGATCTGCTTAACTGCCTAGTTTTCAGTCACACTCTACTGTTTCTGCCCATTAAACTGGCTTATGACACCACTTTACCTTGGATGCACAAGGATCTCCTCAGTGTCCAAGTAACTCTCCTCAACCCTGATGTCTTGCAACGCCTGCAACTAGGACACCAGTTCACAGGTCTGAGTGAAAGTTGTCACAAAAAAAAAATCACTTACTGAAAGGATCGCAATGATCTCTAACTCCCACAATGAATACACTACCATCCTAACCTAATAATAATTAAATAAAGCTTTTGTTTTATTCATTCACAGAATGGGAGTGTCACTGGCTGGGCCAGCATTTATTGCTCAGACAGCAGTTAGGAGTCAACCAAATTGGCCTACATGTAACTCCAGACCTACAGCAAATTTCCTTCCCTAAAGGACATTAGAGAACTGGGTGGGATTTCCCACCCCTTTCCTGACAATCAAAAATGATTTCATGGTCATCATTAGACTCTTAATTCCAGATTTTTATTGAATTCAAATTTCATCAGCTCTTGTTACAAGATTCGAACTTGCATCTCCAGAACATCACCTGGTGTCCGGTTTAACATTCCAACAATTATGTCACTAGGCCATTGCCTTACCTCTTAAAGTTAGTTGTTCTGTTTAATTTATTCCTTGATCTAACTTAGGGTGCAGGCAAGTTAAACAAAACGTCACCCTGTAATTTACCACTGCTGCCTCTGTTTGCTGTGGATGGTGGGTATGAGCTCAATCGAATTAGCCATTATCTTGTTGAATGCGGAGTTTGATTCCACCCTCGGGTGAATGTCCCTGTGGAGTTTGCATGTTTTCCCATAGCATGGGTTTCCTCCCACAGTCCAAACATGTGCATGTTCGGTGCCTGAGCCATGGGAAACACAGGGTTGCTAGGATAGGATAGGATAGGGGTGTGGGTCTGGGGGAGGTATTCTTCAGTGAGTCAATGTGGACTCTTCAGGCTAAATAACATGCTTCTACACTGTGGTGATTCTGTGAAAAGTGTGCTTGTCTGTCCACAGATTTGAATCTAATCCTAGTATTGAGAGTTCTAACTTAGTGCATAGATGTATTCTTTAGCTATAACATTTAAATCCACTAAATCTTTGAAAGTCACACCAGTCCAATACAATCCATTGTTCCTCAATCTTCATGGTGAAGTTCTGAAAGTGCACGTGCACTTATATTTTGCTTCTCCATGGGGAAAATGATATGTTGTACCACTGGATGAGTAATCTAGAGTCCAGGTTAATATACTAGGAAAAGAAATGTGCTGACACATGACTCCACATCTATATTAAGACACAGAGTGACTTTTCACTTACATTTCAAATATGTCTAGCAAGCAACTCTCAAGGACAATCGGGCATGGGAAACAATTGCTGGTCACCCCCATTCCAGTAAAGAATAAATATTCAGGATGTGCAGATTATTGATAGTGTCAAGTAAATGCCATGAAACAATGAGCAAATATATCATTTACAATTCAATTTAAATAGAAAAATAGTAGATCGGAATATACAACTTGCAAATTTTTTGGAATCCTGCACTACAAGGTAACATCGGAGTTTTCAGCATGGGAAAAAGTTAACAGCAGCTTTGCTGTTACAATAGCAGTTAAACCAAGATTACAGGGAACTGTGATGTTTTTGTAAATAGTATGCCGTGACTACATCGAACATACCAGACTTTATAACTACTCATTGTTGCACAAGAGAAACACTAGCCAAGGACAGTATTGCACAAATACCTTTGAAGCAGAACACACACACACGAAGTGTTTAGAAAGTCTAATTCTATAATTAAGAACTATTATCATTGGCACTGTTTAGAATATTTCTTGATCATTGAAAATTTTTCAAAAAGACTTTCACTAAATAATTTTCATGGTTGGAAAATAGGGCAATAGTGTTAAAATTCCTTCATCTAAATAATTATTCGGTTCATTAAGCATTCTCATTCATTCAAATGTAATCAGCTGCTAAAGTTTATGTCCACTTATTCCTTTGACCCAAGGGCAACTGAATCATAAAGTCAGGAAATTAAGAACGTACATTGTTAAACCACGGCTAGTGACATTCCATAGATAACATTCCAAGCTCCAACAATGTCTGGTACTTGACTGTGTAATAGATCAAGTTCTTTATGTTCCTGCAGTTTGTCCCATAGGTAGGAAAATGGATGGGATAGGTTTGGAGGGATATAGACCAAACACAGGCTCCTGATGAAGGGACTAGGCCCGAAACGTCAGCTTTTGTGCTCCTAAGATGCTACTTGGCCTGCTGTGTTCATCCAGCTCCACACTTTGTTATAACAGGCAAATAGGACTAGTTTTAAAATTGCGAAAATTGGGCAGCATGGACAGGTTGGGCAAAACGGTTTATTTCCATGCTGCAGGCCTCTATGACCTGAACTAGAATTCTACTCAATGGCTTGTATTCAGATAGCACCCTCAAATGGCCTGAGACACTTCACAGGAATTTTTAAAGAAAAAGTGACACCAAGCGACTTAAGGAGAAATTAGGTCAATGATTTTAAAGGAGCTCCCCAAAGGAGGAAAGCATGGGAAGCAAAATTGAGATGGGTAGACAGGTAATTCCAGAGCCTGGATCCAAGGAAACTTAAAGCACAATCACCAAAAGTGGAGCAATTATCACTGTCTTGGAGAGAAGAAACATGTTGAAGGTTTTCATCCTGCACTGAACAGGACAGAACCACAAGAAAACTAAACCTCCAAGGGTTCAAGAATTTCTACTGCACAAGAAAAGGGTGCTGATTGGTTTGCCAGTCTAACCTTGACTTAGTGAGACAGTGCACTGCAGGATGTGCCAAAAGAGCTATTTTCAATGCCAGATATGATTCTGATGGACAACACTACATGATTAATTAGATATGTGCTAAGAATTACACCAACAATCACTATCATAAGATGAGCTTGCAATGTGGCTCCCATATACTTGATAAAAACTAGATACATACACAAGTATGTTCTCTTCATGACGAGGGAAGACGTACAGACATTGTACCTTTTGTGAACTAAGCAGCTCCCTGGTCCAATCAGAATCATTTTTGACACTGGAGACAGTTCTCTGGTGCTTACTTCGTGGTAGAATGTCAACCAATCAGAGCTGATTTGCCAAGCAGTCAGCATTTTGTCTTGTACAATATAAATTGCTGCACTCTTTGAAATTTGACATTCTTGCATCTGTCCTGCTCAGTGCGAGATGAAAATGGGGAGGTGATGGCCTGGTGGTACTATCGCTAGACTATTAACCCAGAGAGTCAAACAATGTCCTGGGGACCCGGGTTCGAATTCTGCTATGGCAGCTATTGGAATTTGAATTCAATAAATATCTGGAATTAAGAGTCTAACGATGACCAATTGTTGAGATAAACCAATCTGGTTCACTAATGCCCTTTAGGAAAGGCAAGTGCCATCCTTCCCTGGTCTGGCCTACATGTGACTCCAGACCAACAGCAATGTAGTTGACTCTCAACTGCCCTCTGGGCAATTAGGGTTGGTCAATAAATGCTGCCTAACCAGCAATGCCGTAATCTCATGAATGAATAAAGGGAAAAAAATAAAGCTTTGGTAGTATTTTTCATCTTTTAGCAACACTCAATTTTCATACCGCTTAGTAACTAATTATTATTGGGAATGGATAAGAGGCCAGAATTTAAGCAGCAGATATCTTGAAGAGCTTTAGAGCGGGAGCAAATCAGATCTTCCACTTTTCAAACTTTTCCAGCCGACGTATCTGAATTCACAAAGTTATGCAGAACTGAATGTTTAGCTTTAACACAAAAACACTGAAGAGGTTTTAAACAGCAGTAAGGAGACAGATTCCAAACCTTGACCAGTTTTCTGAATTGAACTGGTTTCATCGAAATAAAAAGTAGGGCAATGGCAGTGGTTATTAAATGAACAGCAATACTGATAATTGCAGGCAATTTGTTTAGCTCAGAAAGATTGCCAAACAATACAACAGAAGTACAAAATATTCTACCAGGTCAGCAAATAGATAAAATTATTCCCTTTCATGGCATTGGCTGTGACTGGTGAGTAGCAATCTTGCCCTAAGGACATAAAATTATTGGTTCAATTTCCCCTCCAGACAAGAACTCAAATTCTAGGCTGACACTCCAGTACGTGCACTGGGAGATTATAGCATTGTCACAGGTGCTCTCTTGCTGATGGGATCTTAAATGTGGGCTCTGTATTTGCTCTCTCAACTGGGTTACAAGACTCTTTGACATAATTTAAGGAGGGCAGGAGTTTTCTCCCACTACTTATCCCTCAATCAACATCACAACATGCAAACTAACTTGTGATTATCACAGTGCCGTTTGTGGGAGCTGACTACGTCAACACTCAGTAAAAACAAACAGTCACTACATGTCAAAACGCCATTAGCGGTAAAACACCTGGCAAAATCTTGATGTGGAAGGCACAATATGAATGCAAATCTCTTAAGCTTCTCTCTCACCTCTCCCTCCAAAAAAAGTCGGAGGAAAAATTCTGATCCCTGCACTCACTAGCACACCAATGGAAAAACAACTTGTCATTTTGGATAAAACCCAGGGTTTTGTGGAACTGATTGGACAGCATTAGAATATTTGAAGAACTTGCTGGGTTGAATAGGTACAGAATACTTTGGACTACCTCTTTATGAAGTGATTTTTCCAAGTGAAAGAAAGTCACCCAAACAAACTGATACTAATAGTTAATTTATTGAGCACATTTAGAATGCAACGAGCATCAATTTTTTAATCTGCTCTTGCACACAACTCTCCAGCTATTGCAAAATGTCCATGTGTTAGCTAGTCATGATCAAAAGTACAGCTGGGGTGAACACTACACCAAAAACCTCACAGCCCCTCCCCCTCAGATGAATTTCCGTTGTGTTCAGTTAGTCACTGGGGACGTTGGCTGAGAAAAGTTTCAGAAACGGAGGACTGCTGTTACAGGAGATAGGACAAAAAGTACACACAAATGTACACTTTGCTATCAGATGTCTGGAGGGAGAAATAATTGGATATTTTCCAGAAAGGTATCAAATCAAGTCTTTACAGGAGTCGAAGCAGATCAAGACTATCACAAGCTCGGGGACTGGCGTAAAGCAACGTTGCTGGAAGCCAATTCAATTTTGGGTTTTGGAGCTCCATTTTGTTCCATTTCCTTCCAATTTGATACTCTCTTATGACTTGTGGAGAGCCACCACTGTAAACCGTAATTCATCAGGGTCACGTTGCATAAACTTCTTACAAACTTCTACTGCATCCTAGAAGGCAAATCAAGAATCACCACAGCAAAAAAATTTGAAACTGCATGTCAATAGATTAAAAGCACATCACGCTCAGCATGATAAATCTCCATAAACAACTATTTTGATCAAATTGTTTACAAGGCCAAGAGAGCAGATTACGTCATAGTGCCCCAAATTGAATTATCAGCAAATTCGCTCCAAAGTGAGCATTTTTTTTTCCTCAAACCTACTTTGATACAGTTGGCTTTGTTTTATTTTGTTTTAGTTTGACCCAAGCGCGCACACACTTGTTGATTGGGGATTATTCCTGCTTTTTTTCCATATCCCTTCATTTAATTAAGCTCTTTCTTGAATACACTCAGTGACCTGGTCTCTATCGCCTTCTCTAGCAGCGAATTTCACAAGTTAACCATCATTTGAGTGAAAAAACGTTTGCTCATCTCAGTCCTAAACGGCATACGCTGTATCTTAAAGCTATGACCACCGCGTCACCCCCCTTCAGCAACCCCCCCACCAAACCCTAGACTAACAACAGCTCCATTCCAGACTCATCAGCCACGGAAAACATCCTCCCTGCATCTAATCTGACTAGCCCTGTTAGAATTTTAAACGTTTCTATTAGAATCCCTCTCATTCTTTGTAAACTCTAGTGAATATATTTCCAAGTCAGGATGGTGTTTGACTCGGGAGGGGAACTTGGAGGTGGTTGTGTTCCTGTGCATCTGCTGCCCTTGTCCTTCTAGATGCTCATGGCTGTTGGTTTGGAATGCTAATGTGATTACTCTTACCTCAAGAAAGCAATCAGCCGAAGTGGTTCCATGATTTATCGGGAATGGTTTGCGTCCATCTACAAAGGGAAAACCATGATATTTATTAGCAAATAGTGCTGCTTCAAAAAAACAAATATGAAACCAACACCTAGTGTTTAATACAGAAAAATAATACATAAATGTCTTGTTCCCAAGTCAGCAAATAAAGTAAAACCAATGTAATTTTCGGCTTAAGTCTGCAGGAACAGTAGATAATTGTCTGCAATGAAAGAAAACCATTGTATTGGATTATATGGAAGAGATTTCCTTGAAATAGCAATATAAAATAACAGTGAGAAAACGAAACAACTTTTTAGCTCATGCTGGTGATAGCACCATCTCAAGCCATAGGTGAATTACTGTGTTGGAACATATTCTGTGCAGGCTCTCAGCCTGGGAAAACAAGGCATGAACAGGATAGAAATGGTCACAAAAAGTCAGCAGACAATTTTGATGTGACTGACACACTCAAAACGACGTCACTCCTGGACCCATGATTAATATCACCTGGTCATTCAGCAGCATTCCCATGATATTTCAAAAAGGAATCCAGTATCCATGGCTCACTTCAAGCCATTAAGATGGATCAAGTGGATTGAGAAGGCCTCCAGTCTATATGGGAATAATGGCCAGTTGAATGAATGGAGTAATGTCCTTGCTGAAATCAGCAAAAAACATAGCACTGACCTTTGGGGGGGGGGGGGGGGGTAAAAGTAAGAAGAGAGGTGGGGGGGATGGGGGACGGGTAATACCCCATACTTATTCACTGAATAAATTCAAAACAACTGCGGGCTAAGTATCATATCTTTAGCAAACTTCCTTATATATTTGTAATCAACATCAAGAACCAATATGCTGAGCAACAAAAGAGGGGCATGAACCATACAATCAAGAAGAGACTTCCACACAAAGTAAATGAGAAAGAAATAAAGATGACTCAAGCTTTGAACTATTCAAGGTCAACGTAGGCTGAAGGTTCTCAACAGCTCATCTGTTTCTACCCTTAGTTAAAAAAAACACACCCTTCATGTAAAGATGGGGAATATTAATTCCTTGTAAAGAACTTCATTTATGCTGTTCTGATGTAATACATAGTAATGTAAATACATCAGAAATAATGGGAACTGCAGATGCTGGAGAATCCAAGATAAAGTGTGGAGCTGGATGAACAGAGCAGGCCCAGCAGCATCTCAGGAGCACAAAAGCTGACGTTTCGAGCCTAAACCCTGGATCTAGGCCCGAAACATCAGCTTTTGTGCTCCTAAGATGCTGCTTGACCTGCTGTGTTCATCCAGCCCCACACTTTGTTATCGAATATAAATACACGTTCTCGACTGAGAGGGCAAAGGGACCAAACAGTACATGATCTAATTGAACAAAACCAAGGCTAACATACTTTAAACAATGACACTCTTCATACTTGTTACGCGCTCCACAAGACAGCAAAACAACAAATAATTACTTTGTGCAATTCTCGCAGACACTTTAGCACTTAGTGTGTCAGATCTTGTACCATATAATACAATTTTGATTGTGTTATCAAGTCAGTGATTGCTGTCTGATGACATTTCAAAACAATGCCGATGAACAGTAACATCTGGATAATGAAAATCTGTGCTATACTTACAAGAGCTTTATAAGGGATGTACCATCAGTCCCTATAATTTAAACTAATAAATACGTCAGTGCATGAAATAATAGGCCATTTACAGCTTATGACTTCCTAAACGGGAATGCATGCAGCCAAGTTTTGTCAGTCAATAACCGTCTGCCAAGAATCTGTAGGTTGAGTCGACTTTTTGTTTTAATCTTTTTTCTTTCATAATTCAAGGACGTTGCCAGCAAGACCAGCATTTGTTCCTCTCTCTAGTTACCCTTGAACCGAGGGTATTGCCAGCCTTTTTCCAGAGGGCAGTTAAGAATCTGTTTACATTTCCTGTGGGTCTGGAGACACAGGTAGGCCAGACCAGGTAAGGATGGCAGATTTCCTTGGTCGGCTTTTACAACAAGCGATGATAGTTGTTAGGGTCATTAGCTCTGAGACTAGCTTTCAATTCCAGACTCGTTTAGGAAAATAAACTTCTAGATTACTGGTCCACGGACAATGCCACTATGGAACCATCTCCCTATTTAAACAAGTTTGCCTCTCTGCCACCCAGCAACCCTTCAAGCAAGAGCCCAGCAGGCTCCGAATGCACAGGGTAAAAACTTCAAAGGTGTAGGTGCGTTTGGAGCGAGTTATTTCCTGCAAACAGAGTGTGTGTTGGTTTGCTAGCATGCCCAAGTCCAGCAAGGTCGGCTCCTGTGGCATGACAGCTAATTATCCATATACCAATTACTGCCTGGCAGCTGTGGCCACATTACATACTGACACAATTACACACCTTCAGAGGGCCTCAACTTGAGACAATCTCATAGCTTCCCACTTCCAGCAGCAGCTCTACAAAGTCAGCTTGGAAACTTGAGAGTGAAATGAGCACTTCACTTTTTACAAAAGGGAGTAGAAACATAGTATTTTCCTCCTCTCGTCAACAACTAACCTAATGCTCCCACCACCCCCCTCCCCCCCAACCACAAGGTATAGATGCTAGTTCAATTCAAGTTTAGTTTAGATTAGATTCCCTACAGTGTGGAAACAGGCCCTTCGGCCCAACAAGTACACACCACCCCTTGAAGCATCCCACCCAGACCCATCCCCCTCCCCCTATAACCTTCACACCCCTAAACACTACAGGCAATTTAGCATGGCCAATCCACCTAGCCTGCACATTTTTGGATTATGGAAGGAAACCGGAGCACCCAGAGGAAACCCACGCAGACCCTGGGAGAATGTGCAAACTCCACACAGACAGTCGCTCAAGGCTGGAATCGAACCCGGATCCCTGGCGCTGTGAGGCTGCAGTGCTAACCACTGAGCCACCGTGCTATTGTAATGACAAGAATTTCCGAATTCAGTTACTTCATCCATTACCTTCCATCCAAAATGTCAGAAACGGGCATGTTCACTGATGACTGCACAACGTTCAGCACAATTGACAACTCCTCAGACAGTAAAGCAGTGTATGTCCAAATGCAATTAGACTTGGATAGCATTCAGATTTGGAAGGATAAGTGGCAAGTAACATGTGTGTCACACGAGTGGAGGGCAATGACCATCTCCAACAAGAGAATCTAACCCTTACCCATGGCATTCAATGGCAATATGATCACTGATCTGTATCAACATCTGGGGTATTACCATTTACCCGAAGCTGAACAGAACTAGCAATATATGTATTTCTGCTACAAGAGCAGGTCAGAGTTTAGGGACCCGCAGCATGTAGCCTCTTATCTCCCAAAAACCTGCCCAAAATCAAAGCGCAAATCAGGAGTGTGGTGGAATCATCTTGGCTTTTCTGGATAAGTGCACTTACAGCAACAGTCAAGAATCTTGACCCCATCCAGGTCAAACCAGCCTGCTTTCCTGGGACTACATCCACAAGCATCCACTCCTTCCACCACTGATGCTCATTCACAGCGGGGTGTAGTATCTACAAGATACACAGCAGAAATTCACCAAAGCTCCACAAGACAGCACATTCCAAACCCATGACTACTATCAACTAGAAGGACAAGTGCAACGCAACAAGGAAACATCACCAGCTGCAAGTCTCCCTTCAAGCCAATCACCATTCTGACTTAGGAATACATTGTTGTTCCTTCAGTATCACTGCGTAACATGAAGTTGAGTTTCCAATATAGTGGTATGGAGTCAAAATCATGTAATTCCCTCCCTAGAGGCACTGTGGGCCTATCTACCACAAACGGATTGCATTGGTTCAAGAAAGCTGCTCGCCACCACCTTCTCAAGTGAAGGGCAATAAATACCGACCCAGCCATTGAAGTCCACATCCCATGAAAGGATAAAAAAACCCTTCCTTTAGGCAGAATACTGAGGATAAGCAAAAAAGAAATTGACTGCTGGGGGGCAATATTAGATGGAAGTCAGCAGCTATGGACCTATCCAAAAACCAGCATCTCTGGGCACAGAGTGCAAAGTGGGAAAACTCAAAAACATATCTAAAACGAAAACCCATTTGGAAAGAAACTGTTACAGGTGATGGCCAAGTAAGGGTCATTCTGAGCTAACAAAAAGTGATGTTTTTACTGGGAAAAGCAACAGAGCTACAACGTTCCATCATTATCTCGATTTGTCTCAGAAATATGTACTGTAGGGCCTCGGAAAACCAGGAAGCAAAACCAAGAAAATTACTTTGCTGTCGGCATGGATATGACACAGGTTTCAATGACCCAGCAAGGAATTCAAGCCTTCGCTAACAAAACAAATATAACCATGCTAACAGAGTGAGTAATTCGGACAAGGGTCAGGTACCAAGACAATTTGCAGGCAATGCCCATGGCTCAAGGGCTTACGAGTAGTTGAGGGATGGACAAAATTGGCCATCAGTTTATAAAGCTGTAGAATACAGAACACTGTCCCTTCTCATTTTTGGGAGGTTATTTGCAATGGTAGGAAGGGAAGATGGAAAAGAGAAAGAACAGCAAGAGGAAAAGAGAGGGGAGAGGCAAAACCAAGAGTACAGACTGTTTAAAAAAAAGGACGTGGTGAAAGAGCAGAGAAAGAAAAAAAAGGTGGGAGCGGAGAAAGAAGAGGAAGAGGAAACAGGTGGGTGCAAAGGAGTAAGAGGGGAAAAAAAAGATGGAAAGTAGAAGACGGCACGTGAAAATGAGTGACAGAGGAGAAGAAAATAAACACATTAATTTCAAAATCTGCTTTCCTTGTCAAGCAACCAAACTGTAATAAAATAATCTGGAAAAAGTCAATAAAAATGGAGAGTTCTATTAAGCTGGCTCATCAGAAATTGAGACAGTGTGAAAATGTCTGACCAAGAGCTTGATTGCACTGTTTGACCAAGCTTGAAAATTAACAACTTTCTTCAGTGCACAGGACCTGACTAATTTACTTAACCTGTTCAAACAGGACAAGCTGCTAAAACACAAACTAATAAAGAAGGCTGGGTCCCAAAGCATTCCTATCCCCAAGACTTGGCTCCCAAGGGAACAGGCGAATTTACTGTGGAGACACCCACCTTGTGGCTTTTGAATCGTTTGGTTACTGAACGCTTCCAACAATTAACTCAGTTTTTAGAAGTTTGAGAAGATTTGTAGCTCGGGTTGAGAATGAGGTTGTAGACTTGAGGTCTGTTATTCTAACCAGAACGCCATCAACAAACGCATTGAGTTAGACCATGTGTGCACACATTGAGAAACAGAACCAGAAGTGGTACCAAATATCCCAACAAACTGAGGCATATAAATAACAAGCGGGACAGAACACTAAAGCTTCACCGGAAGCACACTGATGATGTTATCTAGCAGGGAGACAAAATGTTTGCAACCAAACCCACCGACTCGGTGAGTAAGTCTATAAGTTAACTCAGTTTTTTAAATCGCGCTACAGATCTGCTTTGGATCTTTCTGTGGAATTGGTGAAAAACATGAACAGTTTTCTAATAGTATTTCCAACTTATGAGGTATATGGGGGGGGTTAGACCCCATAACACCCAACCACACCATTGAAGACTTTGCAAGTTTAGTCACATTAACCTCGTAAACCCTTGGTATTGAGAATCTTAGCTTGTGGCCTCACTCAGGAAGCAACTGGATGAGAACCTCCTGGGAAACACCACCCACAGGCAGGCAAATATTGTAGATAGGCACAAAATACAGATATCACAGTGAGCCCTACAGTCCCAGGCAGCAGGGACAAGGAGATTAATGTTCATTCCAGCATACTTGAGTAATCAGAGTTGACAACCTTAAATTCAGACATCTTCAGGTTGATCCAACAACCCAGTTTTTAAAATGCTGTTCTGAGCTGTAATATGAGCCTTGCACTTTTTTAAAAAAAACAAATTGATATGACATTAAGGGAATCCATTCAGTCCGCTGTGTCTAAATCAGCTCCTTGAAAAAGCTGACCCATTAGTCCCAACTGCCTTGCTGCATCAGCATACCCAGAATATTTTTCCAATTGCCTTTTGAAAGTTATTATTGAATTTGTTCCCAGGATCCTTTCTGGCAGCACATTCCAACTATCTTTACTCACTTCATTTGAAAAACAAACTTTGTCTCTGGTTCACTTGCCAATTACCTGATATCTGTGCCTTTTGGTTGCTGACTCTAACACTGCTGTCAACAATTTCTCTGTATTTATTCATTCAAAACCCTATGGGATTACCTATTAAAATCTAATAAATCCTCCATGAATTTTCTCTGCTCTGAGGAGAGCAACCTAAGTTTCTCCAGTCTCTCCATGTAACCGAAGTCTCCCATCCCTGGGAATATACGAGTCAATGCAAGCCTCTTACATTCCGAAAGTGCATTCATTTGAAACAAACAAACAGTACATAACTGATGAACTTAATCTCTGAAAAGCACCTTTCTAAGCACCACAGGCATAAACTACAGCTCCGGCAAAAAAGACATGTTGCTTCCAAACAAATTTCTTTCATGTAGAAATATGTTCCCATATCTTTATTGGAATGGAACAAAAAATTAATAAGGTGACTTGAAAAACAAGTATTTGTAGGAATGATTTATAAAATATTACAGTCCTAACCTATTTTCTACACACCCAAAAGAAGATTCACTTACCCAATTCATACAGGTATCCATCAACATTTACAAAGGTTATAAAATGCAAATCCACTTTCTCGTCTAAACTTGGTGCCTGGAAGAGATAGCATCGATATAAAATTTTAGTTGTTTTAATCTTTATGTCCTTTGCATCAAAATGATCATAAAGTAATGCTCTATGTAAGGCAAAGTCAAAATAGCTTTTCACTTTCACAAATTTGAACGTATCAGAAACATGACAAGTAAGAAATGAAAGTGGAAAGCACACCAAAATCAACTCCACATCTCAAAGAGAAAGAAAGTGAAAGTGTCTAACAAGAGCTCTTTGATTAGAGTCATTGAATAGATGTGAATCAACAGACTTGGATTATTTGAAGGCATCTGCTAAAGTTCCATTCAGCAGTACCATTGCCAGTCAGACTTGTTCCATCTTCTAACAACATTATGGTCATATGTATATTGGATGGACTGTCGTGGTTCTACAGTGTGACTCACCACTACCTACATGGTTGAGTAGGATGCTCGATAAATGTTGGCCCTGCCACCAATGCTCATTTTCCATGAAATAAAGTAAAAAAAATTAAAGGAGTAGACAGGTTTCAGGTTCGGACCCTTCTTCTCCAGCATCTGCAGTTCTTGGTATCTTCGCATAAAAATATTATATAGAGTTTCAGTAAAACCACACCTGGAGCATTCTACATAACCCTTGGTTAAGGAGACCAAGGAAGAATAAACATGGCTTTGAGGGAATGCAACAACGGTTCAACAGATGAATCCTGAAACAAGAGGCTGTCCTATGAACAGCTACTAAATGGAAAGGGTTGTTAATCTCTGGATGCCAGAAGAATGAGTGGAAATGTCATTGAAATGGAAATAGAGTTAGATGGTTTTTGCTTGGTAGATGCAGATTATTCAACTGGCTGGAGTAAGAGTCTAGGAGGCACACACAGTCTCCAGAGATGGGGCAAGCAGTTAGAATCATATAACAAGAAACTTCTTTGCTCAAGACTGTTTATCTTAGGAGCTCGTACCCCAGACAACAGTGGACGCTTAGCCATTGAGTATATTTAGGGTTGAGATCGACAGATCTTTCGGCTGCAAAAGAATCTAGAGGACATGTGATAGAAGTCCAGCCTTGATCTTAGTGAATAGCTGAGAAGGCACAAGGGCCTAGTCCTGCTCCTACCTGTTAGGTGCTTGGTCTGGAAATACTAAAATCAAGATACATGTAAATTAGAAGCAATCCTGAGGAACAGGAAAGAATGTGTTGAAACATTACAAGGCAGAGTTGTCAGAAATAGATTTTGTGTGATTGGCCAGTCGTGGAAGAGATCTCACCTAGAGGCTTGCTGCTGGGTCATAGCTGAATTTTCCCACAAATAGTTTTAATTGCTCGGCAGAACAGACATTCCTAAATAGCGACAAAGTCAAAACCTCCCATACTGTACTCCAGGACTGAATCACAATAAAACCAACTTCAATGGACAACAACTTACACAGTTTAAGAAGAGGCTGCTGACTGGTTAGATTATGGTTAGTATGGCAATGCAGCAGGAACTGTTAACCAGGTGCAGAGCTGGAGGAAAACAGCAGGACAAGCAGCACAGGAGCAGGAAAGCTGACATTTCGGGTCTGGACCCTTCTTCAGAAAATTTTCGCAAGATTTTCTGGAGAAAGGCCCAGACCCAGAACATCAGCTTTCCTGCTCTTCTGCTGCTGCTCGGCCTGCCGTGTTCATCCAGCTCTACACCTTGTTATCTCAGATTCTCCAGCATCTGCAGTTCCTATTATGTCAGGAACTGTTCACCGTTATGGTTAACTGATAAAGTTCAAACCAGGCCATCACATGATAGTGCCACAGGGTTGCAGCATGGAATCCTCCATGCCAAACACAGTCTAACCAGAAGAAAATCAAATTACTGGGATGGAAGGAAAAATTGGATTGAGAGCAAAAATGTTTTAAAAGTTTACTTATAAATCTGAAAATCTACACATAAATGCTACAGGCAGTGGCATTAGCATCAACTTTTTTTAAAATGTGTAAATTCTGGCCCAATTCATTGTTTACAAAAGACTTGAATTGTAAAGACCAAGTCTGAGTTCTTAGCAGAGCTTGTAGAATTTCCTATTATGTGATAACATTCTTTCTGAATTTTTGAAGACCATCCCTTCAGCTTTGACCATTTTTAGAAAGCTCCTACTCATGCCTCTTTCTATGCACCCACATTATATAAGCAACATTTGCAAATCTAGAACTTCAAATATACTTTGCACCAGGTTGCTGCTGGTGCTATTCTTTAAGTTAGGAATACAGACGATATCGTAGCAGTACCATGGGTTGATTCGCCTCATGATTTTCCTGCAGCCCTCTGTGGGAGAAGCAACGTCAGCATTCTTGAGATTTGCAAGTCACCACGAGCTGCGCCACACTTGAAGCTAAAGGGCCTTGACTGCATAAACAGGGGCACTGTTAAAGCAAAGCATTGTGGGAGACATGGCTAGATATAAGAGATTAGAAGAGAAAAATTCTAAACTCCCAAGTCTCTTCATACCTGAGCAAACAAGTACCAGGCAGAACAATCTCAGGGTCATCACATCCGCCAACCAATTTTTACGATGTAATATAATGCTCATTAAGAGCATATTCTACCTTGTCCTGTGGCAGCATACGCCTTGCAGGCTAGTCAAAGAACAAAGTCCCAAAATGCTTTAGCTAGGGGACAAAACGGCACAATAAATACTTAAAATTACGAGCGTTGAGAATGTGGTACTGCTACAGAGGAGTAATTGAGACACATAGCTTACACTAAAGGATCAATGAACCTCGGATGAAGGAATGTCCTTGATCTGAAACACTGATTTTGTTTTAGCCTCTGCCAATGCCACCTGACCTGCCAAGTGTCTTCTGCAATTTCTGTTCTTATTTCGGATTTCCAATATGGCAAGCATTTGGCCTTTGCACTAAAGAATAAAAACAAATGTTGATAGGGTGAGATGAAGTGAAGTAGGGAGAGCCTTCTTACTGACACAGACATGTAGCGACAAATAGCCTGTCTGTATAATTCCAAGAGATGGTGGGCTATATTTTAAGTAAAAATTAATTACGAGTGAATTTTTTTAAAAAAACGCAATAGAGTTATTCAGATATACTTCAAAATGTTCTTGTCAGAATATATGATGCAGTGTGCGGCATTATTACAGGAATATTTTAACTGTATCTTAACACCTGATTTTTCTTCATGCGTACTCATTAAATTCTGAAAAGCAGCGTAAACATATTATGCAACATTTCTGATTTGGGAAAAAGCATGCAATTATTACACACACATACACCTTTTTGCTCAAGGGGCTTTATTAGCAAGTTAGTGGGCTGAAGGCAGCAACTTGAATCATTCCAAAATAGACATGTATGTCTCAAAGAGAAAAAAAATTGCACAATACAGTCAAAAATCGATGTCTAGCAATTGCACCGCATTTGCAAAAGTGTGTGTGTTGGTTTATAGCAAAAAGCTAATGTATTTGCCTATGTCATTGATTATGATCACTGCCTGTAAAAATGCCACTCACCCGGCCAACCCTGAAAATCAAGCTTTTAAGAGAGATTTTACACCATATGTGAAAAAGTTGATGTTTGTGGATAAGTAAAGGAGAACTTGAGAGAGCATACTGCATGCAAGTTAGCTGTCACATTTCCTACCTTTCAAAGAGTAGCTAAATCTCAAACATAACTTTGTTGGCTGTAAAGTACTTTGGGGATGTCCTGTGATATTGAAAGGCATTGTACAAATGCAAACTTTCATTTTGACCTGTTGAGCTAATCTCTTATTGTAAGGAAGAATATTTCTGCAGTGATCTATGCTACCAGAAAACACGAAGGAAAAATTACTTAAACTCCATTTGTATCTTTTATCATATTGTAGACTATTTAACCTTGAGAGAGGGTCATCGTCATGGAACACACTTCCCTTCTCATCTGTTATTTTTAAACAGAGTGCTCGTAGATAAAGGTTTGGAAGGAGGAAAATAGATTATTCCATTGCCTGTATTTGTGCTGGGAATTTCCTTGGGATTTCTTCTGTTCTGCAGCAAGTCAGGTGGAAACACCTTTTGTATGCATAAACTCTGTCAAAATTTGAGTGCAGGAATGAGGAGACCGATCAGAATCCTCCATCTGCTTCCCTGAGCAATGACTGGTTACATTTGCAGTGTAAAATAACACCCGTGATGCACTTAACCACAGAGAATGCCCTCGAGCTTTCATTTAAAAACCCAGAGCCTTTATGCATAGATAACATTCCTTGTATACACTAATGTTTGCGCCCCCTCCACCCCCATTATTGTATTTGCATCTAAAAAAGGTGAAGAATTGAAAGGAAGACCTTCCTAATTGAAGTGATGAAAGAAGGCATTTCACTGAAATTCCTTAAGAGCTAGATCATGGCGTTCATGTCTAGGACCTGGCTAGACCACAACATTCTCGCAACACACAGGCAGATACTTTGGGGAGCCTCACCAAAACTTTTAGACAGACACACCCAGGACCCTCTCGGTGCTTAGGATTACCCAAATACAAATTTATTTCATTGACTGAGATAGAAACAGAGGTGAGCAATGTGCTACTGAAATAGTAGGAACTGCAGATGCTGGAGAATGTGAGATAACAAAGTATAGAGCTGGATGAACACAGCAGGCAAAGCAGCATGAAAGGAGCAGAATGGCTGACGTTTCGTTTTCGAAGAAGGGTCCAGGCCTGAAACGTCAGCTTTCCTGCTCCTCTGATGCTGTTTGGCCTGCTGTGTTCATCCAGCTCCACACCCTGTTATCTCAATGTGCTACTGAAACTTGGTTCCAGCTATCCCAACGCACGCTCAATCACACACACACACTTCTCTCCTCCTCTCCCCTACCCCCACCCCACCCAATCCAACACCACCACCACTCTAAGGCTTTCTTGGCCAGAATCCTACCCTCCACACTTTTACAGATTTCAGCAAATCAAGTTTCTTCATCTGTTCCACCACCCAGAATGTCCCACTCACCTTGTTGCTCTGTGACATTTGCTGGTTTCCAGACCTGCCCCAACTGTCTCAAAATTTAAATTTCTCATTGCAGTGTTTATAGTGCATCACCCTTTCCTGAACTCTAACCGCTGGAACAACAATTGTCCTGTCCAAATTCTCTGACTCAGGCCTCTTGCACATTCACCGATAACTGTCTGCCACTTCTTCGCTACTGACCTATCCTTTAACCTAATTTGTCGACTTCTAAAGGAAAGCAAACAAATTGTTTCAGAAAAAGTGAGGATGGAAAAGGTGTCAGGTTGGAGGGCGACAAGGAAGGAAGATCGAAACTTTCTGGTCAGGGTGGGTTAGAATAAGATAAAGAGTCACAAAGTATTTTTCATTTGTTAAGTCACCTTTGTAAATGGGATATCATGGGGCCATTTCCCCAGCACAATTAAAAAAAACTGACTAGGGGATGACAAGAACAGCTCTTGCTGAAAACAGGCTTGCAAAAGCTATAAGCAATGCTTTGCTTGAAGTCGATTTAAGGGATGTTGAAATAATGATGTCATTTCTGGTATGATGTGCATGGAAAATCTTGGACTAATTTTAGACATGGTAATAAACCCCAAGGGCATTTCTGTCAATAAAAATGGTAACTAGAAAGGTCCTTCTAATGGCTCAGCAAGGTTCTCAAGTCAGTGACTATCCAAACAGACCAGGAGCATTCAATCCACAGTCTATATAGAAACAGGAGATTTCACTAGAGTGGAATCAGAACCCAACAGCTGGCCCCAAAGTACAGCCTGCTCCTCTGAAAAATGTGGCAATCCTGTTAGAAAGGTGCCTGCAAAGACACAAGACAAGGATGAGATTGGATTCAGGCCCTATTCTTCCACCATCACAGAGCAATACACAGTACTGTTCAAAATTGTACAACCCTCTACCGAATGAAGTACTAAAAACAGAACAGTAAAACTGTGTCCTCATAAGCAACTCATCAACGCTCCATGATCAGCACCTTCCAAACCAAAACCTTTCTTATTAAGAAGCACAATGACAGCAGCTTAATGGGAATACCACCTCCTGCTATTTCCCACCCAGCCACATATTCTGGACTTGGAAATATATCACTGTTCCTCTACAGTCGCTGGGTCAAAATCCTGGAATTCCCTCCCTAAAAGCACTCTGGGTGCCTGTATACCCCATGGACTACAGTGGTTCAAGGGGTTCAGCTCACCAGCATTTTCTCTCAGGTAATTAGGGATGGGCAATAAATGCTGGCTCAGTGAGAGACACCCACATCCTGTGAATTAATTATAGAAATGTGAGATCAGGGAGAAAAATTGATTGGGGGAGATAAACAAGGATTAAGTGTCTATTTTGAGCAAAACTACTCAGTCATAATTAAGAGTTTAACTTGCAATAATGGTCAGGTACTCACAGAGTAATCCAGAGCCCAGGCTAATGTTCTGGGAACATGGGTGTGAATCTCATGGTGGTAGATGGGCAGCATGGTGGCTTGGTGGTTAGCAATGCAGCCTCACGACACCAGGCACCCAGGTTTGATTCCAGCCATGGGCGACTGCCTGAGAGGGGTTTGCCACTCTCTCATTGTGCCTGGGTTTTTCTCTGGGTGCTCAGTCCAAAGATGTGCAGGCTACGTGGATTAGCCATGGTAAATGAAGGGTTACAGGGATAGGGTTGGGAGCTAGGTGTGGATGGGAAGCTCTTTAGAGGGTCAATGCAGACTCAATGGGCTCAATGGCCTCCTTCCACACTTCAGGAATTCTGAGATGACAAAATTTGAATTTAATGAAATCTGGAATTTAAAACTTGTCTAATGGTGAGTATGTAATGACTATCAAATGGCACAAAACTTCAATGTGTTCACTAGTAGTCTCATTAATTCTTCAGGCTTTAGTAAGCTATAATCACTATTCCTTCACTGTCACTGAGTCAACATCCTGAAACTCCCTCCCTAACAGCACTGTGGGTGTCCCTATAATTCAAGGACTATAGCTGTTCAAAAAGACCATTTATCACCATTCATTGCTACCTTCTCCAAGGCAGTTAGCAACAAGCAATGAATACTGGTGTAACCAACAATGTCCACATTCCACCAATGAATAAAAAAAAACACATAGGACCCTTTCTTTTGATTTGAGCTTGGATCTTGGTCAGCTGGAACAAACTGAATGGGAACAGAAATGAGGACGTTTCGAAAAGGTAATTCAGATCATTATACATCAGCTACCAACATATGGAGGATTATAACAACAAGGCAATATGGTTACTTGACCGGGGGCTCTATCTTATGCCAACAAAATCCTCAAATTGGCTGAAGCAAAGTAGAATTCTTTGTCTCCCATTTCTAAAGACAGTAGAGAGACATGCAAGTGTAGAAAAGACAAAGTGGTGACAATGAATTCTGAAATATTATTTGCATTGAATCCTCAGGCTTTATGAATTCAGTGGAGATGGGGCCACAATGAGAACTGCCATGATGTTTCTAAATAGCAGCGAAGGTTCAAGGAGCTGAATGGCCTATAATTTCTCCGAATAAATATGTTTACAGGTCTGTAAGAAGTTAACACCACAGGAACAGACAGAATTCCTGGCGCATCACCATTGCAAGTAAGAAAACTGGCTTTTATTTTAAAAATTAACTGTGAATAACAAGGATAACAAGGTGTAGAGCTGGATGAACACCGCAGGCCAAGCAGCATCAGAGGAGCAGGAGGCTGAAGTTTCAGACCTAGACCCTTCTTCAGAAATGAAGAAACCCTTTCTGAAGAACGGTATAGGCCCGAAACATCAGCCTCCTGCTCCTCTGATGCTGCTTGGCCTGCTGTGTTCATCTAGCTCTAAACCTTGTCATCTGTGAATTTCTAGCATCTGCGGTTTCTACTATTTGTGAATAACAAGTATTGTTTCTATTAAGATGTTGGTGTGTACTTTAACTAAATGTGCTCCCTCTTCAATTCAACAATAACTGTAAATGTTACAAACTCTTAAAACTTTTATGGCATTTTCCCTCTACATGGGTGATAAGTGAAAGAAGGAATGCAAACGATAAAGTACTTTTTTGTTAACAATTATTCATACTTGAGTTTTTAAAAATTACATAAATACTTGTGAAACAGGCCTCATTAATTATTTCACGATTTATAGCAGTTCACTCCTTTTTCAGCTTATGTGTATTTCAGGAAACCTTATTATTAATGCCACGTTCTGACCAGTCAGTTTTTCTGTAGGAATCAATGTGTTATTATGTCCAAACTTCTCATATACACGGTCAAGGAAGTGACAGACAGAAAACAATGTTGGAAAGTGTGAGGTCATGTACTTTGGTAGGGAGAAGAGGCGTGGATTGTTTTCTAAATGGGAAAAGGCTTCGGGAATCTGAAGCAAAAAGGGGCTTGGGAGTCCTAGTTCAGTATTCTCTCAAGATTAACATGCAGATTCAGTTGGCAGTTAGGATGGCAAATGCAATGTTAGCATTCATTTCCAGAGGGCTAAAATACAAGAACAGAGATGCATTGCTGAGCCTGTATAAGGCTCTGTTCAGACCGCATTTGAAATGTTGTCAGCAGTTTTGGAACACATATCTAATAAAGGATGGGCTGACCTTGGAATTAGTCTAGAGGAGGTTTACAAGAATGATGCTGGGGATGAAGGGCTTTTCAAATGAGGAGCTGTCGAGGACTCTGGGCTGTACTCAGTGAAGTTGAGGAGTGGGGGGAGGGAATCTCATTGAAACTTAGAATATTGAGACATCTGGAAAGACTGGACATGGAGAAGATGTTTCCATTAGTAGGAGACTAGGACTACACAACACAGTGTCAGAGTGAAGGGATAACTCTTTAGAACGGAAATCAGGAGGAATTTTTTCAGCCAGAGAGTGGTCAATTTGTGGAACGGATTGCCACAGAAGGCTGTGGAAGCCAAATTATTGTCTAGTCAGAGAAAGATAGACACTTGATTAGTAAGAGGTCACGGGTTACTTCCCCAAAGAAAAACTCCACTACATGAATGAAAGCCTATTTCTTTTTCAGAAAACTAATTGATTCTTCCTGATCACATTATGATTTTCTAAATATCCTGCTACAGCTTCTTTGATAATGAATTGCGACAATGTCTCCATGACAGATATTAAACTAACTGACCTAGTTTCCTGACTCCTTCCTTTCTTGAATTAAGGTGCTAAATTTGCTCTTTACCAACCTGCCGCAATCCCTCTAGAATATCGAAGGAACTTGGGGAGATTATAACCAAGCTTCTAGCACCTGTACATCCACTTCTTTTAAGACAGTAGGATATACGCGATCTAGTCACGGGGACTGTCAGCCTTTCAATCTAATAATTTCCCAGCATCATTTTGGTGGGGACTTGGGTTCCACCCTTCCATTCAAATATCTTTGGGAAGTTTTCCATGTCTTCCGCAGAGTAAAAGGACACAAAGAACATTCAATACTTTCACCATTTCCATGCTTATCCGTCATTAATTCCCCAAGCTTACTCCAGAGAGGACCAATAATTTGTTTTTACTTCTTTCCTTTTTAATAATTGTCAAAACTCTTGCGGAAATTTTATTTTATAACTAGCATTCTCTCATCCCTTGTTTTCTCTCTTTTGTCATTATTATTTAATGATTCTCAATATTCGATGAATCACGATACTTGTTACTTATCTGTGCAGAATTAGTTGTGTTTCTTTCATTTTTTTAAACTATTTAATACATTCTTAGTCAGCCAAAAATGATGCATCCTCCTCAGAATGTCTTTCTTCAACACTGCGATAAATCCTTGCTGAGTTATTAACTATCTTGTTAAAAGTCTGACACTGCACCTGCCGTCCTGCCTTTATCCCAATTTCTCAATTCATGCTCTGTCTTCATATTCTCATAATTCCCTTCAATCACGTCTAATAATTGATTAATCCTGTCACATTATCAGGTCTCAAAGAGGCTGCTTCCTGGTTGATCTTGAACATGCTGTTCATAAAAGTGCCCCAAATACTCTCAGAGTTCATTTCCCAATCTGGGAATCTTTGCCAATCTGATTTGTACAGTCTACATAAATATTAAAGTTGTTCACGATTATTGCAGCATCTTTTCTACACGCTCCACTTTTTCCTTCCTGTATGCTGCATCCTACAGTATAACTACTGTTAGAATGTACATAAATTACTTCCACAAGTGACCTCTTACCTTTACTCAAATAGATTTTAAATCTTGCTTTATCAAACTACTGCACTAACAACATCCATACTTAACAGAGCTAGCCCACAACTCTTCACAGCTTCCTATATTTTTGAAACAAAGACTCTGATATTCAGGCTCCAGCCTTGGTTGCCTTGTAAACTGTTTCTGTAACAGCTGTCTGATTGTGCATACTTATTTCTAACTGTGCTAATATTATGTTCATTTTGTTACGAATGCTGTATGCATTCAGATACAGAGCCGTTAATCATTGTTTACTTTTTTGCAGTCCGTAGTCTTATATTTTGGGGGATTCTTAAGTTCATATTTTTCATTCCCTGTTGCCACACTTTGGTCATCACTAGCAAATTGCAACCCTGCTCCATTACTTTGTCATTTTCCTTTGATTTACAACATTCCCTCTCACATGACCTGCCCAACTATCAACCCTGCTATTTATTTTCAAGTCCTCCCTGCAGCCCTAGGACATGCATATTTGCGATTTAACAAAAATTCATCTATATCTCAGAGTACTATACAATAAAGATGTCATTAGATTTGATTTATAATTGTCACGTGTACTTAGGAACAGTAAAATGTTTTGTTTTGTGTGGAGTACAGGCTGATCTTACCATTCAAAGTGCATTAACTGTAACAAGAACAGAGTGAGGAAGACAATGTTATGCTGCAGCGAAAGTGCACAAAGAACAAGATTATCATGAAGTTTGAGATTTGAGAAAACTGCTATTTCTTCCCTCTTGTAACCTTGAGACTAACTTTTGGATCTAGAACGCATTTCCCAAGAGCAAGATGGAGGCAGGCTCAATTCAGGCTTTCAAGAAAGGAATTGTATTGTGCCCTTACAAGGGGTAGCATGGTGGTTCAGTGGTTAGCACTGCAGCTTCACAACACCAAGGTCCTCGTTCAATTCCACCCTCAGGTGACTGTCTGTGTGGAGTTGACACATCCTCCCTGTGTCTGCATGGATTTCCTCTGGGTGCTCCAGTTTGCTCACAAAGATGTGCGCAGTGGATTGGCCAGACTAAATTGCCCATAGTGTCCAGGGAAATGCAGGGATAGGTTGGCTGCGGGTGGGATGCTCTTTGGAGGTCCAGTGTGGACCTGATGTGCCAAACATCCTGCTTCCATACTGTAGGGATTCTTTGATTCAGGAGTTAAAATCTACCTCATAAACCAAGATTTTAGTCATGTAAACTATTAATAATTATGAGGCTCAGTATCATATTTCGTGAGATATATCAGCATACCTAAGCTGATCTATTAATGCACAGATTTGTTGTTAAGAATAAAAGCAGAAATCCAGGGGGCATGCCTGGTCGCCACATCAAATTGTAGTAAAGTTCAACTCGAACACTGCCCCCTTTGACAGATTCACAAATACTGACAACGTCAGCACACATCTGTGTGTGAAAGGACACCATGGAGATTTTAAACAAGTTTGTGAATGCATAGGAGGATGCAATTTAAGATCAATGGTAAAGTAAGTAAACATACCTCAGTTTGTCCTTCCTGCGCACTGAATTCATGCGTAACACGAATACTCTAAAGAAAACACGGCAGGAATACATTGTTAAGTGCCTTCCTTGCACACGAATGAAGACTTAATCTCAACTTCAAATACCAAAGGCAGGGAAGTTTATCCAATCATATTATTTGTATCAACAGCCTGTAGTTAGTTATTTATCAAGTACACTTACTACAGGAATTTTAAGAATATTCACCATTACTTAACAAAAATAAGCTTTAAAAATCACATACTGCACGAAGTCAGGGCTCAGCTAGGGTGACATTTCCTTAGTACTATTAAGGTAAAAACTCACCTCATCTTTTTCTAAGTATTTTGCTTTTTCTTCAGGACTTAAGGAGCTGGAATAATCCAAAAACTTTTTCATAACTGAATTAGGTTCTGTAAAAAAACAAATCACGGAAAGAGATTAAAGACATTAAGTTCACATCTTTACAAATAAGGTGAGAATATTTTGCATAGCAGCACCATCACCTCCTCCCTTACATCAAGATATTTTAATGAAGAATAACTGATTGGCAACTAGAACAGTCCCACTTCTGAAGTTATCTCCGTGGGTGAATGCAGAGCTGAGTGCACAGTAATGGTGATCCATACAAGCCACTGGTTCAGCTACTGGCCTGCCACAAGATTGCAGACCTTGAGTAGGGTTTACATTTTGGACAGAGCTTCTCAAACAAAAGATAGTTAGAGAACTGGAACCTATTTTTACCAAGCAGTTTCAAGTGCCTTTCTCTACTGAGCAATTTGCTCAGCAGCAACAGTTCAACAGATCCATATTGTCATTCCTTCATTGTCTCTGTGGCTTGGAACGTCCTCCTAACTAACGTTGTCGGTAATACTACTCCCAAATGACTGCGGCTAAATAAGTAGGCAACTCAAAAACCCCCTTTCTTCAGGACAACAAATGGTGGCCCAGCTACTGATAATCACATCCTATCAACAAATAAATCAAACATTTGATCCGCGACTTATGACTGAATTCAAAAACAAGTGTGAAGAGCCTTTAAGTCAGAAATATAAAAGCAAGAATAGGTATCAGTTTGCATTTCTCATCACCTAAACAAATATCGTACAATTCACAGGGGGAAGAAAGATATCACTGTAACAAATGAACAATTATTAACCATGCTTGGGTAATGGGCCACAAAATTCAGAGTTAGGAAAAATGCTAGATTTGCTGCTGGGGAGAAAATGCATTTGATTTCAGATTTCTAAAAATAAATTTAGCACGTTGTTGTAACTGGCTATATCAGGAAGAATCTGGTCTAACTGATGTAGTGCTAGTCTAGAATAAATCTTCATAAACGCACGCACTTCTCCCAGAAAAACAAAAATACCAACAGATACACTTGTTCCCATCTGACTGACCAAGCTCTCTTGCAGAATTATGGCAGTTTCTGATGTCCTGGTGCTTCCAGCAAGACACTTCTTAGCAACTCTCAACTTCATCAAAAATACAGATTAGGACAACGTAGTTAATGGGACATGTTGCATTAGTGACTAAACAGAAATATTGAGGCTTAAATACATAACTGCTTGCAAGTGTCCATCTGCATACTTAAAGGCCAATAGCAATATAGGAACAGAGAGTATAAGGATTCAAGGGGAAATAGTTTGCACTGGAAGCGCAAGTACAGACACAACATTGATACACATAGCATAAATTCATCAGGATAATACAGCTTGGAGACCATGTCCACAGCGGCAGCGGACATTAAATAAACCTTTCTGAAACTAAGAATGACTTTAATGGGGAAAGAAACTTTTTTTTTGCCTGACTAGGAGTCATTGACAAGAGGTTGTCAACTTACAAACTAAAACATGTAATGATTTATCACAGGGAGTGGTTAAAGCAGAGATTGCGGTAACCATTAGAAGGATATGTACATCAGCATTATTAGTGAATGATGCTCTAGGGCGGACAGACAAAGTAAGGAGCAGATTAGCCTGTTGTTGTATAGAGCTGACAGAGCCACAATGGACCGACAGAAGCTCAGGGCATGACTGGAAGCTAACATTAATCTTTCTCCGGCCCCGCCCTGCATTCCCACGAATGAACACGGAATAAAATAGGGGAGGGTGTTCTCAGGATGTGGCTATTACTCATTCAGCGTTATCAAGGATTTATTCTAGGTCCAGTGACGACCTGAATGATTCAGTTTTACTGCGCTGGCAGCATCAGTTCCACCTAATCAGTTCCCACGTTATCAGACTTATTGCATGGCATGATTTTCAAATTGTCCTCGGCACAGACTTATTTCTGGAGATGGTTCTCAAAGCAACAAAGTCCAATAATTTAAAAAAAGCGCTTCAGAAATTGTTTCATTTACCCCTTGCCCTGCAGGATGTTCTGACTTCTTGTTAGGGTATAATGTCCCACGCACGAATTATACCACCCCCAGAATCTTAGCAAAATGGCAGGGAAGGGAAGGTAAAGAAAAGAGGTCTCAAAAAAAAAATCAAAATAGGGCTGGAGAACTTGAAGAGAGAAAATTTAGTCAAAAAAAAACAAACAAACACGGAGAGTTAAAATCAGGGCGAGATACATCTGTATCATTCATAAAGTGGGACTGAATGCAGTTAGAATCAACTAAGATGGAGGATAGGACTGCAACCAGATATTTTCTGTCATTCATACCTCTCAAAAATCAGTCTGAAGAATTTGGAATTACCTGAAACAAAGATTCTCAGAAACAAACAGGAGTGAGCGCAAGTGAGAGTTGCAGCAGTTAATTTTTAAATGAGAGAAGTTAGATATTTCCTGATCTAATGCATCAACTAAACTGGCTTTAATGGACAAGGTCTATCATTTCACTCAAATAATTTGGAAATGAGATAAACACAGTTAGAGATGATGACCCATATGAATGAAATATGCAACTGGTGGATGCTCAAGAAAATGCCAACAAATGCATCAAACTAAGCATGAAAAGCCACAATGACATCTGCTGTCGGTCACATTCACCACCCATTTCTAAATGACTTCTGCTTTTTACGGTGCTCTGGTTAATACAGACATGATAGAACATTGCATATATGTGTGGATGAGTTTATGACAAAAATCAAATGACACTGCATGCTTAGTGTATGTCCTTGCCTGTACAAGTCGGTGTTGTATATTCTAGGCCATCAACCTTTGTGAAGGTGATGGATGGCTTTTCCTGGGTTAGTATGTATTTCACTGCATGTAACGTTCCCGAGCACGTACATCTAATGATTTTCTCCTTGCAATTTGAGTACTATGTTCTGAACCCACTTCTAATTACAAGCCTTGGCTTAATGAGGAAACAAATCTAGCAGCTAAAAGAATTTCCTAAAAAAAATGTGCAGAGAGATGAGATGATGGTGTAACGGTTACAATCATTAACCCAGGCTAATGTTCTGAGGCCACGGGTTCAAATCTCACCATGGCAGATGGTGAAAACGGAATTGAACAAACAAGTAGTTGATTGCTGGATTCACAAATGTCTTTTAGGGAAGGAAATCTGCTATCCTTACATACTAGGTTGGTTAACCCTTAATTGCCTTCTGGGCAATAAACATTGACCTAGCCAGTGATTCCCACATCCAATAAATTATATTAAAAAACTTTGATAGTTTTGTTGACTGATCATGAATATTCTTCTTTCTTCATTAGTAGTGTCTTTAGCAGGTGGATGTTAGTTGTGGGCTCTGTTATGTGTGACACCAAAATCTGTGTGTAACAGTGTGACAGCAGAATGTCTATCAACAAGTGCAAGAGTAAACTGCGACTGACTGAGGACTTACATGACACACATACCTTGGTTTCTAAACCTCTCAACATAATTATGCTTTCGATTGCAGACGATAAACCAAAACACTCACCAAATTCCAATTTATCTCGATTGTTAGCCAGCGCGTGTATAAGGCCAACAGTTCCGCAGGCATTACTGATGGTTTGTTTCATGAAATAAACTTGTGGATCAACTTTCTGCCCCTTAGCTTTTATTTCTGCTTCCTCCTCTTGCTTGAAGGCTTCATACTGATTGGGAGGAAAGTTACCACAGTTAATTTCTCACTTCCAGGTATGCTCTCTACCATTTTCAAATTGAGCGAAAACTGGCTAAAATAACAAACCAATCAAGTGCGTGGCCCATTTTCTTTCGGTCTTCAGTGGCCCACATTAATTTCTTATTTCATATAGGGTTTGAAAAAGGGTTTGGATCTATTATTGTAATGCTTAGATTAGCCAAACATGCACAATTCACGAGCAATTGCTTCTAGAAACTGGTTTCTACTGATTATACTTAAAGACGATTCCAGGAAAAGAAAGAGGCTGATTCTTGCCTAAGCAGACACACATTCAACGAAGTCCATTAGCAGAATCCAGAGGTATGATAGTTCAGTTATCAACCACAGCTCTATCTAAAAGCTGACGGAACAGTTGATGTTGCAAACAACTTGTAAAATTTAAACTACAAAAGGAATTGTGGGTTGATGTGGCTAGTCAGCGATGTGCAAATTGTTGACATTCATCTGGTTTGTGAATCAAGGAGAATGGGATGAGCTGGATTACTAAAGAGCTGACACAGATACACCAGGCTGAAAGGGCACGGCTGTGCTGTGTCATACCAAAGAATTTTTGGGTATCAACTGATAGGTTGGGCAGGAAATGGAAAGGCATGGTCATTTGTTTGAATTACAATGCATCAAGTACACTATACAAAGGTCACAGTACGTGGATATGAATCACATCAAGGAGAGATCAGTTTGCAATTTTTACAACGTAATGAACAAGCATCTCAATTATGGCTCTGCATATCCTCACAAAACAAAAGAACTCTGTCTCATTCTATCCAGCAATACGCCACCTATCACACTGCAGAACCAAAGAGGCACAGAAAAATTACAACACAGAACTCCATTCAGCCCATCTGTGCCAGCTGAATAAACACGTCACCCATTCTAACCCCACTTTCCAACACCTAGTCCAGTGATTTAACATCAAAATATCGCGACAGTTAGGCCATTCAGCCCATTGAGTCTGCTCCATCATTTGATCATGGCTGATATGCTTCTCATCCCCATTCTCCTACCTTCGCCTGGTCACCCTTGATCCCCTTACTGATCACAAACCTATTGTTGTCTTAAACACAATCAATGGCTTGGCCTCTACAGCCCTCGTGGCAATTAGCTCCACAGATTCACCACCTGAAGAAATTCCTCATCTCAGTTCTAAAGCGTCATGCCTTCATGCTGAGGCTATGCCCTCGGGTCTTAGTCTCTCCTACTTGAGGAAACATCTTCTCCAAGTCCACTCATTCTGAGGCTTTTGCTATTCTGTTGGTTTCAATGAGACATTCCCCCTCCCCATCCTTCTAAACTCCATCAAATATAGACCCAAGGTTTTCAACCGCTAATGTGACAAATCTTTCATCCCTGGGATCATTCTTGTGAACCTGCTCTGGATTCTCTCAAACACCAGCACATTTTTCCTTAGATAATGGGACGCAAAACTGCTCCCAATATTGCAAATGCAGTCTTGACCAGAGCCTTATACAGCCACAGCAGTACCTCTCTGCTCTCGTTTGTTAGCTCTCTTGAAATGAAAGCCAACATTTCATTTGCCTTCCTAACTGCCACCTTCATAAAATTATAGAATCTCTTCAGTGTGGGAGCAGGCTATTCCGTCCACTGAGTGCACACCGACTCTATGAACAGCATCCCACCCAAATCTACCCTATCCCTGTAACCCTGCATTTCCCATAGCTAATCCACCTATTGTACACATCCCTGGGCACAACTGACAATTTAGTATGGCCAACCCAGCTAAGCTGCACATCTTTGGACTGTGGGAGGAAACCCAAACACTCAGGAGGAAACCCACGCAGATACGGGGAGAATGTGCAAACTCCACACAGTCAGTCACTCCAGGATGGAATCAAACCTGGGTCCCTGGCGCCGTGAGGTAGCAGTGCTAATGACTGAGCCACTGTGCTGCTAACTGAACGTACATGTTAACCTTAAGAGAATCATGAAGTAGGTGACCTAACTCCTTTAACGATTCAGATTTCCAAACACTTTGCTCATTTAGATAATGGTCCACTTCTCGGTTCTTCCTACCAAAATGCACAACCTCACACTTTCCCTTCATTGCATTCCAAGTGCACGCCACTGACTGGCCACATCAACCTGACATTCTTTTTATGGCTCCAATTCTGCAAGACCAACCTGTTCCATCAGCTTGGAGTCAGTTCTGTTGCCGAGCACATACCTATTGATCACACCTCTGTCTGGTGTAGTGATCTGGGCAGGCTGACCGGGTACTAATCAATAGCATGGCCTGGTCAGGTCGAATTCTGGTTGATGGTGGGGTGAGGTGACTCTGAATTAGGTAAATGGCTTGGGGTGTGCCGTGATTTTAATAGTATCTACCTGATGGAATATGGGCTTCTGTTCATTGACTTGTAATCCAAAACGGTATTTGCTTAACTCTAATTCAAAGTAACTGCAGTAGATTTAAATGACTGACTTGCCTTTCCTTGGAAAAGTTTACGATGAATGTGGTTAAATTGTACCCTGAACCTTTCTCTTGCTGTCTTTGTGGTATAATTAGTGCCATTATAATGGTTTGAATGTTATGGTGCTCAGATCAGGCATATGCACATGCAGGATGAACAAAGGAGTTGAATAGAAATGATTGATCACAAGCTACCTTGCTTATTTTCCACAACTCAACAATGACTTGTATTTATACAGCACTTTCAACGTAACAAATTTTTACACAGCATTTCTCAGAAGCATTATAAATTAAAGTATGATATCGAGCTGCACAAATAGATATTCAGGAAGATAAATTGAAAGCTTGATCAACAGATAGGGTTTAAAGTGATCCTAATGTAGGAAATGGAGCTCCAGGTGTGTAGGGAGGGACTTTCAGAGCTCAGGGGCTGTGCGATTGAAGGCACAGTCAGTGGTGGAGTGATTATGATTGGAAATACTCAAGAGGCTAGATTTAGAGGGGTGCAGATATTGCAGTAGATTGTGGGGCTGGAGAACATTAGAGAGTGGGGGGGTATGAGGGAGACTTGAAATAAGGATGAGAATTTTAAAAAATCAGGTAGTTGTACGATTGCGTGCCAAACATAGATCAGTGAGCACTAGGGTTCTAAAAGAGGTCTACTTGCTGTGAATTAATACACGGGCACAGTTTTGATTGGAGGCAACTCCTCTAGAAACCCTGAAAGATAAGGACTCCCCCAAGAATATTACCAAATAACCGGTAGCTGCCTTTGATCAGGGATATTTAACACAGCAATCTGTCACAGAACACTTCTGAAATTAACCCTCATTTGAAGATGTGATTACTCAATGTTTTCTCTTTAGTAGAAGCTGACAAAACATCTACTGACCTCGGTAGTGCGATAGCCCAGATGCCAACAGGATGTATATTATCTCTAATGTCAATCCAACTTTCCTTCAAAGCTACCAGATGTTTTCCTTCGGCCTTTCCCTATCTTATTCATAGCGAGAGGACACAGTGGCCCTCAGCTGTGTCATTCGTAAAAAAAAAAGTCACTTTCCAGACATATACCAAGCTCAAGCTCAACGACATCCCTCGATTCCTCCACCACACTCAAATTGTCAGATGCTGAAATGATGTCCATTACTAGGCAGGCAGAAACTCTCACACCTCGTATTGCAGCCACGCACAGTCTACAGTCTGGGTACAAACTATGTCTGCAGTTGACCATCAAAGGCTGCATCAGACAGTTCACAATCTTGCTGTCATATTTGACTGAGATGAGCTCTCAATCCCACACATCTAAGTGATAGAGGGCTATTAATTCAAACTGCGATTAACTTGAGACTGTTACTCCAATGCGCTTCAGGACAACTGTCCACTGTCTATCCTCCATGATTTTGAAGTCCCTCTCTCATCCTTTAAAACAACACTTAAAGCCCAGTTCTTTGACCAAACGTTTGGTCATCTGCTAGAATATCTCCATATATTCATGGGGTGGCATGTTGCCTCACAGCGCCAGGGTCCGGGGTTCAATTCCACCCTCGGGCGACTGTTTTTATGGAGTTTGAACATTCTCCTCCTGTCTGCGTGGGTTTCCTCTGGGTGCTCTAGTTTTCCTATAGTCCAAAGAGGTGCAGGTTAAATGGATTGGCCATGCTAAATTACCAACATGGGGTCTAGGGACATGCAGGCTAGGTAGGTTAGCCATGGGAAATGCAGGATTATAGGGACACCGTGGAGGGGTGGGTCTGGGTTGGATGCTTTCCAGATGGTTGGTGTGGACTCATATGTGCTGAATGGCATGCTTCCACAGTGTAGGGATTCTATGATACTGTAAAATTTTCTTTGAAGTTCCTTGGGTTGTTTTAACATATTAAAATGGCATTGTATAAATGCTAGGGTGATGTTGACACTACTGATTTCTACATTTTATTTTACAGGTTGGTGCCAGATATGGTCTGATCACATCATGGTACTCAAATACTGCAATGATACCATCCTTCCTCAGATACAAGTGCAATCAAGCACTGCAGAAAGTAATTGGGATACTCACTAGCTCATTCTCCAACCATTTATATCTCCCAATCCCTTAACAACACTTATCAAGCAAAGAGGGCCATACAGGTTAGAAAAGCCCATTCACAGTCAAGGATAGATTTTCTTTGTTGACTTTATTGGTAGAAACTGCACTGTCTCCAAGTGGCCAAAGATATACAAATGATTAAATCCAGCCCCCCCCCCCCCCCCCCCCGACTGCATAGCGACCGAATACACTCCAGGGCATTTTAGAAATTGCATTACAGGTCTTTTAATAACACGGTGGCTCAGTGGTTAGCACTGCTGCCTCATAGCACCAGGGGCCTGGATTCAATTCCACCCTCGAGTCGCTGTCTGTGTGGAGTTTGCACATTCTCCCCATGTCTGCGTGGATCTCTTCCAGGTGCTCAGGTTTCCACCCGTAGTCCAAAGATGTGCAGGCTGGGTGGATTGGCCATGCTAAATTGCCCATAGCGTCCAGGGAAGTGTGGGTTATAGGGGGATGGGGATGGGTCTGGGTGGGGCCCTCTGAGGGTCAGTGTGGACTTGCTGGGCCGAAGGGCCTGTTTCCACACCGTGTGGATTCTATGAACTTTGGGATTACAGAGCAATTCTACTCATTTGTAAGTTGTTGGAACGTTTGTCTCAACTCAAAAATAATCTAAGACACCCCCTTCTTCACTGCATTCCCAAGTATTATCACAGATATAAATGTAATCCATTTCAATTATTAAGAAATCCTGTAATTTATCAAGCGTAAACTCTTCTGGCTGGTAGGGGATTTTGTACAGAGAGCCATTCAAAAATAAGTCACAGCATTTGTTTATGAATGATTTGAGAGATTTGGCTCCAGTCTTTAATATCACATGACAACTACAGTCATGTCCAGTCTTGGTAATGTAATTTAGCTTTCTGTTTAGTTGTCAGTTGAAAGGCTTCGGTACAACCCTTCTGAATGTACTTAAGCAACACAGCACTTGGCATTGAACCAAATGGCAAATTACACTGGGAACTCGAACAGGACTGACTAGTTTATATTTTCTCGTTACATTTTGAGCAACAACTCAAGATGTTACAGATCCAGTGCAGAACAGTTGTCAAGTTATTTTCTAGTTATCTATCAAATGTGTGTGATTTATCACACAATCTGCAATGCTCAGTAATCAAAATTCAACCTGCAGAGACGGTTAACAGGGACTGCCAGGCTGTTAATTGCTCTCTGAAGAAGGGTCTAGGCCCGAAACGTCAGCTTTTGCGCTCCTGAGATGCTGCTTGGCCTGTTGTGTTCATCCAGCTTCACACTTTTATTATCTTGTTAATTGCCTGTGTTTGGTTCACTGAAGTTGCAGTGCTTTTAAAATTGTTCCAAAAAGGTTAAAAATAAGGCTGTTGTGGGGCAGCAGGACTGTCTGTGCTTCTAAACTAAGAAGCTCAGGTTTAAGCCCCACCTGCTCCAGGGGTGTGCAATAACATCTCTGAAAGGTTAAATAAAGCTATGATCAAAGTAAAATACTGCAGATGCTGCGAGTCTGAAACAAGGGATCCACTGGCAGCATTCAGGCAGCAGTTGTCATGAAGCAAAAAAAGTGACACCAAGTTTGTGCAGGTGATTTGCACAAAGAGGTTTACGGAATATCTTGCAGCAGTAATTGAGAGGTACAGGATCAGAGGCAAAGCAAGGATACGCCAGAGTTGAGGCTTTAGGTAACTCAAGGTGTGGCTGTAAATGACAGTGTGATTAAAATCAAAAAGCGAGAAAGCAGAAGAATGCAGAGATGTCACAGTTGTGGGGCTGGAACAAATTAGAGAAATAGTCAGGGAACATCTGGAAATTAGATGGGAATTCAAAACAAAAATTCAAGACATTGCTGAACTGGAAGCCTGAGAAACTCAATATGCAGAGGGGCAATGGGTGAATGGTATTTGGCGAGAGTTAGAACACTGTGAATGGCCTGAAGTTTAGAGTTAGAATGAGGGAAGACAGCCAGGAGACCACTTGATTGTTACAGAGCTTGTCCAAAACTGTTGGTTCTTAAAAATCTCTTTCACCCATCACCCGCACCCAGTGATCGACACTGGCTCTTGGCAACTGATTATCACTTTAAAAAAATTCTTCACCTTTGTGGTCAAGTCACTCAATGGCCTCATTCCCTCCCAATCTACATAACCTCCAACATTCCCCTAGGAAAAAAATAAATTCCACACTCCAACATTGGCCTCTTGCACATCCCTGACTTCCATCACTTTACCACAGGCAGCAGTGCATTTAGCTGCATGGGCCCCCATTCTCAGAAATTCCTCCAACCCCCACTCAACTAATCCTTTCCAATATTCTGCCTCTCTCTCTCCACTTTTAAGCTTCAACTTAAAGCAGAGCAGACTTGCACCTGGAAGTAGCAATGGCCAAGATTCCGGTTAGTTGACCTAATATCACTCAAGAAAGCTTGTGGCAAATTTTGTCTGAGAACACTTTTGTGAAGGATTTTGGGAAGTTTAACGACACTCATTTAGCACTTATGATTCAAGCTCTGTTTTAATGAATTGTCAAGAATTGTTAGAAAATACATACTACATTTTAGTGTATCATTTCTAATAACTGAATAAAACACTTGCAATTACATAGCATCTTTCACAACAATCAGACTTCCAAAGCACTTTACTACCAATGAAGTAAATCTGAAGTGTAGTCATTACTGCAACGTAGGATACATGGCAACCAATTTGCTGACAGTAAACTCCCACCAACAGCAATGTGATAATAACCAAAGAATCGTCTGCTGTTATATAAGGAATATACATTGGTCAGACCACTGACAAAACTCTCCTGGCTCATCTTCAAAAATAGTGTCACAGAATCTTTTACATTCACCTGAGGGGATACAGACCTTGATTTAATGTCTCTTCAAAATGATGGCAGCCTCATAAGGGCAGCACCTTCTTGCAACTACATTGGAATGGTGACCCCTAGATTTGTGCGCTCAGGTCCTGAAATGGGACTTGAATCCATCACATCATGACTCTGGGTTGGTAGCACACTCGCCTCTACCACAGATATCACCTAGATTGCAAGATACAGTGGGGAGGTGAAAATATTGTAGGTGCATATCTCAAAAGCTAAGGAATGTACTCATTGTCCATTGCAGAGATATTTCAGATTATATAAACTGAAATCTTGGGCCAAAGTGAGAGCAGACTTGCACCTGGAAGCAGCAATGTGCAATTAATACAATAGTAACATTGCAACGAAACTCAAATAATGTTGAATCTAATCAGTAAGATTCCTCTTCACGCATGGCAGAGGCAATAGAGATATCATTCCCAATTTGTGAAAGGGTCTGAATCAGAGGGCACTGATTCATGTTGATTGGCAAAATGGGCCAACTTTTCTTAACGCATCAAGTCATTAGGATCTGGAATGCATTCCCTGAGAGTATAGCAAAAGCAGATTCGTTTCTGGCTTGCTAAACGGAGAATTGGTTAAGCACCTGAAGAGAAAGAAGTAATCCAGGGACATGAAGTAAAGATTCACTGAATCACTCCACTGTTGTAGTGCAGAAGAAGGCTATTGAGCCCACCGTGCCTGCACCGTTCCTATTGTCTCGTGCCCATCTCCTGCCTTTCCCCATATCTCTGCACATCATTTCGATCCAAACTGTCATCCAATGCTCTCTTGAAACGGTCAATTGAACCTGCCTCCACCACGTTTCCAGGCAATGCATTCAAGACCCTAACTACTCAGTGTGTGAACAAGTGTTCTTTCAACACCTTTACTTCGCTTGCACTTCACTTGAAATCTATGCCATCTTGTTCTTTTTTCTTTTGCCAAGTGGGAACGTCTTCTTCCATCTACTCTGCCTAGCCCACTCCTGATTTTGAAAGCGTCTATCAAATCTCCTCTCAGCCTTCTTCTCTCCAAGGAATAGTCCCAAATATCTATCCTCATAACTGAAGTTTCTTACGTCTGGAGCCATTTTTATAAACGGCTTCTTCAATCTCTCCAATGCATTTGCACCTTTCCTACAATGTGCAGCCAAAACTGTACCCAGTTTGCCAGCTGAGGTCTAACAAGTGGCTTGCACAAACTTAATATCACCAACCTGCTCTTGTACTTTTGTGCACAATTAAAGTGTACAGCATTCACAGCTTTATTAACCGCTCTTCATCTGTCCTGCAACCACCAATGATTCGTGCACACATACAGAGATCCCTCTGCTCCTGCATCTCTTTTTGAATTGTCCCCAAACTGTATTTTCTCTTACAAATGTTCTTCCTACCAAAATACAGTGCTTCCCACTTCTCTGAAATGAACTGAACCTCACTTGCCACTTATCCACCCACTCCACCCAACTTGTCAATGTGCTTTTGGAGCTCCACATCACAGTTTATAATTCTGCTAAGTTTACTGTTGTCTGCTAACAATTCTAAGATTCTGTGTGCCTTGTCCAGAGTTTCTGAACAAACAGTGACTTTGCCGGGAACAAAATGCAAGTAGGCTGATAATCCTATCCCAAAACAATCACTAGGGTGCGTGGTACCAGAACAGTTATGGGAAGTGTGTGATAAGATAGTGAAGGTGGGTATGCAAAATTTTTTTTAAAAGTTTCAGATTTTAAAAAGATTTGAACCAGCTTTATCATCGTACCCAGCTAAGACTCTGAATTTCATACTTCATCAATTTAGATTATTAGATGTAGATATAATCAGGAACGATTAACAGGTTTTTTTTGATGTCTCCACCTTCACAACATTCCGAGATAAGTGTGCTCCTTAATTCTGGCCTCCTGTGAACTTCAATTTTAATAGCTCCATCACAATTAAGGCCGCACCTTTCAAGTGCTAAAGGTGCTTACTCTGGTAACCTTTTCTCACACCTCTCCACGTCACTGCCTCACATTTCTAAGATATTTGTTGATATCTACCTTTGACCTGGATTTTGGTCATCCGACTTAACAGCTCCTTTAAAAACCAAAAGAAGTGTTCTGAGGAAGGGTCACCGGACCCAAAACCTTAACTCTGTTTTCTCCTCCACAGATGCTGCCAGACATAGAACATAACAGAACAATACAGTGCAGAACAGGCCCTTTGGCCCTCGATGTTGCGCCGACCTGTGAACTAATCTAAGCCCCTCCCCCTACACTATCCCATCATTATCCATATGTTTATCCAAGGACTGTTTAAATGCCCCTAATGCAGCTGAGTTAACTACATTGGCAGGCAGGGCATTCCACGCCCTTACCACTCTCTGAGTAAAGAACCTGCCTCTGACATCTGTCTTAAATCTATCACCCCTCAATTTGTAGCTATGCTACCTCGTACAAGCTGAAGTCACCATCCATGGAAAAAGACTCTCACTGTCCACCCTATCTAATCCTCTGATCATCTTGTATGTCTCTATTAAATCCCCCCTTAGCCTCCTTCTCTCCAATGAGAACAGACCCAAGTCCCTCAGCCTTTCTTCATAGGGCCTGCGCTCCAGACCAGGCAACATCCTGGTAAATCTCCTCTGCATCTTTTCCAATGCTTCCACATCCTTCCTGTAATGGGGCAAGCGGAACTGCACGCAATATTCCAAGTGAGGCTGCACTAGTGTTTTGTACGGTTGCAGCATGACATCACGGCTCTGGAACGCAATCCCTCTACCAACAAAACCTAACACACGTTAAACCTTCTTAACAGCACTGTCAACCTGGGTGGCAACTTTCAGGGATCTATGTACGTGGACACCAAGATCTCTCTGCACATCCATACTACCGTTGACCCGGTATTCTGCCTTCCTATTATTCCTCCCAAAGTGAATCACCTCACATTTATCCGTATTAAACTCCATTTGCCACCTTTCAGCCCAATTCTGCAGTTTATCCAAGTCTCTCTGCAACCTGCAACATTCTTCCACACTGTCCACCCCTCCACTGACTTTAGTGTCATCTGCAAACTTACTAACCCATCCACCTATGCCTGCGTCCAAGTAATTTATAAAAATGACAAACAGCAGTGGTCCCAAAACAGATCCTTGAGGCACACCACTAGTGACCTGACTCCAGGCTGAATATTTTCCATCAACCACCACTCGTTGGCTTCTTACAGAAAGCCAGTTTCTAATCCAAACTGCTAAATCTCCCTCAATCCCATGCCTCTGTATTTTCTCCAATAGCCTACCATGTAGAACCTTATCAAAGGCTTTACTGAGGTCCATGTACACGACGTCAACTACCCTTCCCTCATCCACCTTCTCAAAAAAACTCAATGAGGTTTGCGAGACACGACCTGCCCTTGATGAATCCATGCTGACTATCTCCAATCAAATTGTTGCTTGCAAGATGATTATAAATCCTACCTCTTATAATCCTTCCCAAAACAGACATAAGGTTCACAGGTCTATAATTACCTGGGTCATCCCTACTGCCCTTCTTGAACAAGGGCACAATATTTACAATCCTCCAGTCCTCCGGTACAAAACCTGTAGACAATGAGGACTCAAAGATCAAGGCCAAAGGCTCTGCCACCTCCTCCCTAGCTTCCCAGACAATCCTCAGAAAAATCCCATCTGGCCCTGGGTATTTATCTACCTTCACACCTTCCACAATTGATAACACCTCCTCCTTACTAACCTTAATCCTTTCAATTCTAGTAGCCCGTAACTCAGTCATCTCCTCTACAATATTCTCCTGTTCAGACCTGCTGAGCTTTTCCAGCAACTTTGTTTTTGTTAACAGCTCCTTTTGTGGTTTAGTTCATTCTTTAATAATGCTCCCGTGACAGTACCTTGCAACATTTCATCATATTAAAAAGGTGCTGTACAGATGCAAATTGTGGTAGGTGGAAGTCAGGAAAGGAGACACAAGGCTACAATGAAAAGGAAATGACTGATAAACTTGTCAAGACGTTGTTCACATCACATGTCCATTTATTACCCATTCAGTTAAGTATAGATTGCATGAAATGGTGGGATTGAAAATGTGAGGCTCCTCAAAATATGCAGACATTCAATAAAATGTACAGAATTTAAAACAATCTTGACTAGTTCGGAATGTGTCAAAGTGCCACCTTTTCATGTTGTTATAAGGTGTGTAGAAGCAGACACACCTAAAACAGATACGCTAGTACAAGACCCAAAATGATCAACTGCACAAATTAGAGACCTTCTAAACCTGTAATTTTCCCACACCTTTATAAACATCTGTGAAGTGAACTGAAGGTTTGGAAAACATTCTGCACATGACACAACAAAATACAGGTTAAAAAATTAGTGGTGACTCAAACCTGCAATTTTCAACTGAAGACAAAGCAGCACATCAACTCCATGAACAAACAGCATTGTGTTCAAAGAAGCAGGAGTGAAAACACGTTCATGCAAAGAGATGCTTGAATAGCGTTTTTTTTAAAAGAAGAAAAAGAGCTGTATTCCCCCCATTTATAATTAAATTGTATATCATACCAAAAATCTATTTTAAACTCCATTTAACTTGATTATTAAAATAAATATCAGAACAGTGGTGAGTTTAATTCAGACACTTGGTTACTTAATCAGTCAGTCAAAGCATAAAGGGGTGAAAAAATACATGATTCATGAAAAACAGCAGTTTCACAGAGATCGAGATCAAGGGATTCAAACATCTTGGTTATATAAACCAGCCTTAACAATATTAAATCAAAAATAAAAAATACCAAGGACACCAATGGATGAAAAACTGGCGGAGTTCAAAAATATCAAAGTGTGTTCACAGGATGACAGTGTCAAACTGGCACATCACTCACAACTATACTTCAGGTCAGGAAATCTGCCACCACATCTGGTGTGGCATCTACAACTTCTGTCCCATACGAATGTGATTAACTAATAACTACCTCTAGTGGTGATCTACGGTAAACCAGCTCATTGCATCACACCATGAGAAGGATTAAAAATAACACGGGATAATTCACATATTTGTGCCCTCAAAAACTTTCTGGAACTCTGAAATCACTGCAAATACAAATCAACATTTTAAAATTCTCCTTGGTTATTTCAGGGGATCAGTGTCTAAGTTTGTGGGGGCTGTCGAGCACATCTGCACATTCATACGTACCAGGGGCAGAACATTGGCTCAATGGTTATCACTGCTACTTCTCAGCACCAGGGACCCAGGTTCGATTCCACCCTCGGGCGACTATCTGTGTGGAGTCTGCACATTCTCCCCGTGTCTGTGTGGATTTCCTCCAGGTGCTCCAATTTCCTCTCAAGGTTAGGTGGAATGGCCATGCTAAATTGCCCCATAGTATCTAGGGCTGTGCAGGCTAGGAGGATTAGCTACAGGAAATGTAGCATTTTAGAGACAGGGGTCTGGGTCTGTAATGGGATGCTCTACGGGGGATTGGTGTGGACTTTATGGTCCCAATGTTCTGCTTGCTCACTGCAGGGATTCTAGGTTTTTCCTCTATTCTAATTATACCCATTGCCCCAGACCACTCGAACATTGCTCCCGAATTTGTCCTGCTCTGCTAGCCCAACCACAGGTGACAGAGTGCAATACTGTCTGAAGGGGGCCGTTTTGAGTGCCATCGATAAAAACCGAGTCGGTGAGGTCTTCCAACCCCAGGTTAACAACCAGCAAGGAATCCTGTTGATTATCATCATCTACTTCAGTTCAGCAACCCGTACTCCACATCAAACATCACTATTCACCGTGTGTGAGCATTGCTGACATCAGCCTTTGTCTATTTGTTACAGTCCTAGAGAAGGTAGTGATGAGCAGGCTATTGGAGTAGGGACATCTACATGGGCTCACAGTGAAAAGTAGGAATAGAAAGCAGGAAAGGCAAAACTGAGTAACTATCATTAACAGTGAATGGGTAACATCACAGTGAAAAAGGTTCAATCCAAATTCCGTTTCTAACTTCCAAAAACATTCTGGAATATGGTGACATAATTATTTACATTACCCTAGGAATGCACAAACATGGAAATGCGGAGCTAAGATAAATTTGTAGTGGGAAATTAGTGTTTGATCACACAACACATGGTCATAGCACATCATCACTGCCCACCAAGGATTATATTGGAATTGAATTGGTAACTTTACATCTGCTGGTTATTATTAAATGATATAGCACTTCTTCACTAACTAAACACTTTCTAACTAACTAAAAGCTGCATATGAAGACAGTAGGAAATGTGAATCTGAATTCAAGTTGCCCAATTGAAAACCCTCAAAGTTAACCTTCTTGGAAGGGACTGATTTCTAACTTGGGGCCTCATCCTTTAGAGTTAGCATCGGACATTAATGTTGAGCAGAGGTCGACATTAATGTCTCCACTTTCCAGTGATGCTGTCCAGGAAATCCCTCAGGATTACTTTCATTTTGCTGTGGCAGCAACATCTCCAGCTAAGTATTCCTGCCAGAAATGGGTAGCCTTGAGGAACTTCCTCAATCATCTGCATGGTCAGGCTTGAGATCTCAAGTTGCAAGTACCCTACCCTGCCTCACTTTCTGGGCAGAATCTTCAGGTCCCCGAGGCCTGCAGGCCTTGAGGTGGAACAGCAACTTAATGACGAGGGGTGATAGCGCTCCAGAAATCCATTGCTCAATGATGAGTGAATGGATCTTGGCTAACAAGAAAATTAAAACGGCATTAATCAAAGCAAGAGGCTCATAAGAATGCCAGAAAAATTGGTCAGCCCAAGGATAGGGAGCAATTTAGAATTCAGCAATGGATGACCAAGAAATAAATAAACAAAGGCAAAACATAATACAAGTGCAAACTAGCAAGAAACATAAAGACAGACTGTCAAACCTTCTTTAGGCGTGCAAAAAGGCTAATAAAATTAATGAGGCAAAAATGTGTCCATTACAGACAGAGGTAGGGAGGATTTATAAGAGAGAACAGGAAAAAAACACAAAATATTGCAGAAATAAAGGGATTCAAAGGGCTCGTGAAAATGAGGAACTGAGAGAAATACATTTTAATAAAGAAGTAGTAGTCAAAAGATTAACTGAACTAAAGGTTGATAAATCTCAGGGCTAGCTGAATTACAGACAAGTGTTGAAGGAGGTAGCTGTGGTGGATGTAATGGATGAGTTAGTGTTTATGTTTAAAAATCTATGGATTCTGGGATTGTTCCTGCAAAATGGAAAGTAGCAAATGTAACTCCAATATTTAAGAAGGTAATGAGAGAGAAAATAGAGAACCAACAACTTGTTTGCTTGATGTCAGCACTAGGGAAATATTCAAATCTATTATAAAAGGATGATACTTGAGGATGTTGCTTGTAACATGGACATGATGATTCAGTGGATGTACGGCATGTGCATTCTCAACAGGCTTTTGATCGCAAGGTCTCACACAGGCAGTTAGTAAACAAAGTTAGAGCCAGATCCTGGGGAGGGGGGTAATGTTCATCTTTAGATTGGGAACTGGTTAATAGCTTAAAATAAAAAGAATGGGAATGAGCATCTCATGACCAGGACCATAGATTGTTGTCAGTGAGGCATTGCAAGGATTAGTAGTGAAGCCACAGTTGTTCCCAACCTGTGTCAATAATTTGGATGTTGCGACCAAATGTAATATTTCCAAATTTTCTGACGACACAAACTAGATGAGAATACAAGTTGGATGGAGGTTGCCAGCTGGCTTCAAGTAGAGTTAGACAGGCTAATTAAAATGGACAAGTCGATGACAGATGGAATAACATGAATAAGTGCAGAGTTACTCACGGTGGCAGAAAACCACCACAAAAACACACTATTTCTTAAATGCAGAGAAGTTAGGGAGTATCGATGTCCAAATGACTTGTGTGTTCCTGTTGAAGAGTCATCAAAAGTTAGATGCAGGCGCAGCAAGCAAATAGAAAAGCCAATAGTATGTTGGCCCTCATCAGAAGGAAATGCGAATGCTAGTGCAAAGATGTCTTGCTGCAGCTGTACAGAGCCTTGGCGAGACCTCACCTGAAATACTGACTGCAGTTTTAGAGTCATCTAAAGAAGGACATCTTGCCTTTGGGTGATGTAAAAGAGATTCACCAGGAAATTCAGGGTTCAAACTTGAGCCATAACACAATAAGAACATCCCTGACACTATTAGATAACGTGCTTGAACCAGCACCATATTTTGACATAGGCGAGATGTAAAATTTAGAGACCATTTAGGAAGGAAACTTTGTGCCCATACCGGCTACGAACCAAGTCAAGACCTCTCCGTTCCACATAACTGGGAGATGGGGTCTGTAATGGATTCAAATCACAGGTCTCAGAGGAGAAAGGAAGAATGTGCAGCGCAGCACACAGAGTAATTTCTGTCAAACATTCGACAGCAGAAGACAGTTTAATAGAGAGTGGCCAAAAAGCATCTTGAAGTGCACATTCCTTTTATCTGAAAATGACCAATTACTGGCATGACATGATGTCTGAATTAGGAATAAAAACACTTTGAACCTCTCCAACAATAGTGTCTTTTTTCAGGGCCTTTAACTATAAAGCACACGTGGCTGCACACAAAGCAACACAATGGCTTGTGTTTATCCACAAGGTCTTATTTCTTTCCTTCCTCTGTTGACCCTATTCCGTTCTGAATGTGGCAAGACGTTAAGGTACAGTCTTAAGAATGATGTTAGTTGTTCAGCACCTCCCTGCAATGAGTGTTCTTCATGTGTCAACCCGAACATGTCTTTGCTATAAAGGCAGGAGGAGACCCTTTTCCTGCTCCTGAAAGCTGATTACAAAACTCCAATGTAAACATTCAGCAGCAGCAAACTCTCAGGTCGAAGTACAAAGACTGCTGTCCACAGTCAATCCAATTAATAATATTGCTTCACAAAATGCTCAGCTGAATGGGTGAAGTCAAGACCTTCCAGACTATATGTTCAGTACTTCAATTTGCAACTTACAATTGAAAAATCAACTCCAGTTGCGAGAAGGGATGACATACTAAAAGGGTTAACGAATGAAGCTTTATGAGTTGAGCACAGAAATAAAAGTGGGGCAGCCACATTACTAGGAATATATTACAGACATCCAAATAGTGAGAAGGATATATACAGATAACTTTCTGCCTGGAGGAATGAGTGGGAAATAACAAGAGGAGACTTGAACTATCCAATATCAATTGGGTTTCAAACAATGTAAGGGGCAGTGAGGAAAAAAATATTCATTTACCGGTGCATGGAAATTTTTTCTGAACAATATATGACAAGCCCAGATTTTGGATTTAGTTTTAGAAAATGAAGATGGGAAAGTGGGTGAAGCGACATTGGACAGCCATGTCAGGGATAGCGACCACAATTCAGATGGATTTAGTATTGTTATGAAGAGGACAGAGGGAAATCAGGAGTAAAAGTTTTTAAAATTGGGTAGGTGGGTGGAGAGAGAACGTGAAAGCACAAGTGAGAGAGAGCAAGAGATTTTACAAGACCAGATGCGACTTGGCTGAGGTGGATTGGCCAGGGCTGCGAAAGAATAAATCAGTGGTAGGCACTAAAACATGAGATCATTGGAGCACAAAGCCAAACATGTCCCTCCAAAAATAAGAATGGCAATATGGGGAAGATTAAACAGAAAGAGAAAGCTTATGACAGTCACAAAAAAACGCAACACAGCAAATAGCCTAGAGGAGTATAGAAAGTACAGGGATGAAGAGAAAATAAAGAAATAAGGAAATACAAAAGAGGGCATGAAAAAAAATTAGCAAGCAAGATACAGCTAACCTCAAGGATGTGATACCGCTTTATAAACAGCAATAGGATTAAAGAAAATTTGGGACCCATCAGAGATGAAAAAAAGTAACTTGTATGAAATTTCAGAGGATTTGGGAGGAATTCTAGATGAATTTTTCATCTCCATATTCTCAAAGAAAAGGGATGGTGTGGATTCAGTAATTGAAGAGGAACAGTGCAAAATTTTAGACAAATAATCATAAACGAAAGAGAAAGTGTTAAAAGGAGTTGGAATCCTTAAAAGTGGATGAGTCACCAGGGCCTGATGGATTGTTCCCTGGGATGTTGAAGGAGGTCAGGGAGGAAACAACTGATGTTCTGAAGACTCTTCACTGGACACATGAGGTGCTGGCGGACTGGAATAATGCAAGTGTGGTTCTGTTGTTCAAAAGGGTATGAAAGAAAAACCAAACAATGGAGTTAGTCTTACTTCGGTGATGGGAAAATTGTTAGAATCAATCCTGAGAGATCAGACAAACTGTCACTTAGAAAAGCATGGATTAGCCAGGGATAGTCAGCATGGCTTTGTTAAGGGAAGGTCATGCATTACAGATTTGATTAATTTCTTCAAGGAAAGATCAATGACAGTTGTGCAGTAGATGTTGTCTACATGAGTTTAGTGAGGCATTTGACAAGCTCCCACATGGTAGACTGGTTAATAAAGTAAAAGCCCATGGGAGACAGGGTAACACATTGAACTGGATCCAAAGATTGCTTAATTAACAGGAAACAAAGGGTAGTGGTCAATGGCTACCCTTGCAAATGGACAACTGTTTCAAGTGGTGTTTTGTAAGGGTCAGTGTACGGACCCATGCTGTTTGTCTTATATGTTAACAATTTGGATTTAGTGTGCAAGTGCGAAAAGGTAGCAATACAGATAGATAAGATTGTAAAAGAATATGGAATGTTCTCCTTCATTGGCACAGGTATAGACTACAGAAGTAGAGATAGAACTGTATAAGACAGTGGTGAGGCCACAAATGGAGTAATGTGTGCAGTTCTTGTCAGCACATTACTGGAAAGACATAATTGCTTTGCAACGATTGCAGAGAAAATTTACTAGAATACTGCAAGGGTTGGAGAACTGTAGCTACAAGGAAAGATTGGGCGGGGTGAGTTTGTTTTCCTCGGAACAGAGAAGGCTGAAGGGTGACATGATCGAGGTATTTAAAATTGTGAGGAGTTGAGATAGAGTAGGCAGAAGACACCTGTCTCCCTTGGCGGAGAGTTAAAAAACCTGGGGTCATAGAGTCTAAGTAGCAGAAGGTTTACAGGGAACACAAGGAAAAAAAACTTTTCTTTAAATGCAGAGGATGGTGGGTGTCTGGAATGTGCTGCTTGAGTTAGTGGTGGAGGCCAAGACCTTAAACTCCTTCAAAAAGCCCCTGGATATGTGCCTTAAGTACTGCAAGCTGCAGGGCTAATGGGCCATGTGCAGGATGATGGGATTAAAAAGGACATCTAGGTGCCTTTGGGTCACCATGGGTAATATGGACTGAACAGTCTCGTTTCTACGGTTTCTCTAATTTCAGAATACTCTCAAAGCATGCTGCACGAAATGAGATAACTGCATTTATTCAGCAACTGGGGAATTGAAAAGAAAAACAACTGGTTCAGCAGATGTTCGACTCATACAGATCAAGGATGCTCCGATTCAATCCAAGCTCGTCTTCAATGAACGTAAACAAGGCTATACAAAATGAGAAGGGGCCAGCAATTCTTAGATCCTACTGCAGATTAGCAGCTCTTCAACTTTCAAGGAATTCTTATCAAATGCATCAGCATTCATGGAGATACATCACACTATGAAATACTCATAATATGCTAGTGCTATATTTCAGAGGCAAACGGGACAAACTTATCATTTACGTTCTTCTTTAGAGTTTAAATATGTAGTACATTGGAGGTTACATTGAAATAACTCACATCCTTAAACAACGTTGAACTTACCTAGTTCCCACTACCAGTCATGGTAATGGAGGGTCTGTTATATGACCTATGTGTCATTCTCACCTTCCCTGAATACAGTGAACAGCCAGCCCACTCTGCAATTATAACAAAACAGCCACATTCCACAATTCTTGAACCCTGTCCAGGGCCCAGTGGAAAGTCTCCACGGATCTCTGTTCGACAACTACTGCTCTCATCATTTTCCACTCCATAACTACCACCAAGAAAACAAAATAATAAAATCTATCCCCACAACCAAGATAAAACAGGTTAGAGGAGAAGGAAAGGAAAATAAAACTACATTCAACTGAGGTCGATCCTTAGCTCTGGAAACATTCAAACACCAGTTTAATATTCACAAGTACTATTTTGTTGCAGCCTTCCCTCGATTGATTATTTCGTATGTAAAATTATACCAAAACACAAACAAAACACAAACAGTTCTTCAAAGTACACATGGAGAAAAATGCAGGCCTGCACTTTGGAAAGAATATATTTAATGTGACGTGCCTTATCTGGAGAGTCCCATATTTGCGGCAATCTTTGGTTCAAGTGGTTACCAGAAAGAGAGAAAACAAGTACCTTTTCTGTAACTGGGAAGAGTAAAAGGATCGAGCAAACGGGTCGTGGCACCAAACTCAGGAGTTCAGGATCCATTCCAAAAACGTCACCAAATTGCCAGGTGGGCAGCAATCCTAGTTGTTGCATGAACTGGTGGGAAAATGCCTCAAGTAAATTCGACAGGTAAATTCTTCTTTACATAGTCATCATGCATCCAATTAAAATTCACTGAACAGAATGAAACCCACACTGTACAGAATTAGATAAACAACACATTGTTGCTTTAGAAAACAAAGACTCTTACACAGTGTCAATGAAGACGTCTGACATTCCAACAAGGGAGCATAAATTACTCGTGCTTTGGGCTTCTCATGTACGCAGGTCCCAAAGCAATGAAATATTTCCCAAATGTAGTAGCTGTCATAATTTGCAAACAGCAGCAGTCAATTTGCACACAGAAATTTCCTAATCAACAGCAATGGAATGAACAGCACGGTAGACTGGTGTTATAAAGTTAATAGAGGGCATAGGAGATAACTTGCCTGCTCCTTTTCAATAAGTAATGCATTTTTTTTTAATAACAACCCGAGAGGGCAGATACTGCCTTGATTTAACATCTTTTCTGCAACAAGACATCTCCAACAATGCAGTGCTTCCTCAATACTGCACTGGGGAGACTTAGTTTACCTACTGTACTCAAGTCTCCGGAAATGGAGAGTAGTCCCACAACCTTTAGACTCAGAGGCTTGAGTGTTAACGAATTAAGCCGGGACTGGCATCTGACTATTCTTATACATTTGTCTCAGGAGGGCAGCAACTGATGTTTCCTTTTTAAAGTCAGCAGTCTCCTGTCATTTATAGCCTAAATTAACATCATTAACCATTACTTGGTGCCAGCTTTTCAAAAAATAAACATGGTTTAAAAAGCTGAAGGGTGGAACATCAGGACAGAGAGCAGATCTTCACAGAGTAGGAGCAGGAAAATTCTCAACGATGGCATTAATCACCTTGGGGTAGAGTTTCCACTTTGGGCACAATTGGCATTTCCAGAAATTGTCACCATTTTGAAAATGGTTCACCACCCCAGCCCTTAGGTTTCTATTTTAACTAATTTGCACTTTGACAGCATCGCTCCTTAATTTTCCTTTCCAAAACAAAAAAAATCACCATAGTTTTAAGAGTGGTAACTACGCAAAGGTTGATCAATACAGTTGAATTTCTATTTACCTTAAAAAAAGACAGACATTTTAAATAGAGATAACAAGGTGTACAGCTGGAGGAACACAGCAGGCCAAGCAGCAACAGAGAAGCAGAAAAGCTGACCCTTCTAAAGAAGGGTCCAGACCCGAAGCCTCAGCTTTCCTGCTCCTCTGATGCTGCTTGGCCTGCTGTGTTCCTCCAGCTGTACACCTTGTTATCTCAGGTTCTCCACCATCTGCAGTTCCTACTATCTCGGAGACATTTTAACCCAGTGCAACTGACCATCTGAGAGTAACTCAGTTTTAAAATGACTGTAAAATGACAAGTATCCAAAACTATATTCTTGCCTTTGGGCTACAGCATCCCCTCGATAATTTTTAAAGTTTCAAATAAAATTGTGTACTCAAGATGATATTCCTGGTCCTATCCTTTCAGATAAACCGTTTAGATTAAGGAGTGATCAGAGATAATGGGAACTGCAGATGCTGGAGAATCCAAGATAACAAAGTGTGAAGCTGGATGAACACAGCAGGCCAAGCAGCATCTCAGGAGCACAAAAGCTGACGTTTCGAGCCTAGACCCTTCATCAGAGGGGGGCATCTAGGCCCGAAACGTCAGCTTTTGTGCTCCCGAGATGCTGCTTGGCCTGCTGTGTTCATCCAGCTTCACACTTTGTTATCTTAGAATAAGGAGTACTTTATGAAATCAACTCAGTCCTGTTCACTTGTCCATGCCTGTGGCAAAAACTCCTATTGTACAGCTATTCTGAAAAGACGACTGCCCAACTTGATCTAATCACAAACTAACATCGCCATCTAGCGGGTGAAAGGAGAGCTGTTTGATTCCCCAGTGCAAAACATTCATGCAGCTGACTACACTACTATCAGCACATCCATTTCACAATTGTAAATTTGAATTTTAAAAAATCTTCCATTAGCATCTGTTTAAAGTGACAGATTTTTCCCTTTATTGTTTTCTGAAAATTGTCTGGATTGCAGTCTCTGGAGCCAAATCTGCAAAATAACAACCTTCCTATGAAAATAATATTTGATTGAGATCACAGAACAAAAGCAAATGTGTATTCATTTTAAAAGCTGCCTTCTTGTACTGAATGGTAATTGGAACTGATGGTGCTGAAATTTCCTGGTTCATTACCACCAAACTTTCCAAGTGTAATCTCATTCAGTGCACAGTACATAAAAACGCATTTTCTATTCTTTTGGTTAGACCCGTTTTTCTTGCCTAGCCCCAAATGCCCACTTGGCAGTTAAGAGTCAAGTACATTGCTGTAGGTCTGGAATCACATTTGGGTCAGATAATGATGGCAGAAATCTTACCCTGTAAGTGAGTCTGCCAACAGTCACCATTAGATTGTTTTCTTTTATTTCTGACTAATGGTAATAAATAATTATCAAATCAAACAAACAGTCAACTGAACTCATTGCTCCATCCTTTTGACAATTAGCATGTATGAGAATGTCAAGCGTTCAATGTAAAATGGAATGACTTTCCTTTTTCCCCCCGAAAGATCCCAAATTCTAAGGGCGTCCTACTGACATGACTTCTTGCTGTGGTCCCTGAAAAATTGAGATCACTGCCGTATGCAGAACCATCTCACAATGCCCAGAAGACAATCAATATTAATCTAAATGTACAACTTTTTCCCAAATTAATATCTCCTGAATAAAAACTGAAAAACTAAGATTTAAAGAGATAATTTAGTAGAAAACTCCAAATTGAAATCTACTTAACAGTCTCTTTTTCAGCTTGAATTAATTCATTTTTACAATGCAACTGTAATGCAACTCAATTGTGGTTCTCATCAGCAGTTCAACAATTACTAGAAACCACTGCTAAAAGTCAAACAGTAACTCAAGGATTTAACACAGAGTGGAATTCACACTTGGCACGAAGATGAATAAGTTTTCATTTGCTAAGAATTTGCTGAGCAAGAAGCATCTGAGTCAAAGGCTCTCCATTTACAGGATACTTTCATCACTTGACCCAGTACACCACATTCACAGCAACGTGATGTTATAATCCGTTCAAAAGGCCTCACTCAGCAGAATTTATTAAAAATGATGACTTCCAATTTTTTCTGCTAACAGTTAAGACATTATTGCACTCTTCTGTAAGACTTTCATGACTTCAGACTTGCAGTTAAGAGCAGTCTTTTCAAAAAAGAACCACGATTTAAAAAGCTGAAGGGCAGAGGGCAGAATCAGATTTTCACAGAGTAGGAACAGAGGATTTGTCAACCATGACATTAATCACCTTGGGGTAGAGCTTCCACTTTGGGCATGATTGGTGTTTCCAGAAAAATTGTTGTCATTTGGAAAAGGGTTCACCACCCAGCCCATAAGTTTCTACTTAAACTAATTTGCATATCATCAAATATCGCAAACAATCGAGCTGCTTTGGACAGCATTTCCACTTTATTGTTCTCTCCTAAACAAAATCCTTCAGCTTTAAGACTGGTAAACTGACAAAGTTTGATCAATACCAGCTGAAACTAGATTTAGCTATACAAAAGACACCATAAATAAATGACAATTGACCATTTGACAGTAACTTAGTTTTAAGTGACTAATATACAAAACTATATTCTGCTTTAAAAAAAACAAAAGTTGCTGGAAAAACAAGTGAGGAAGGGGTCACCGGACACAAAACATTACTCTGGTTTTTCTTCACAGATGCTGCCAGGCCTGCTGAGCTTTTGTAGCAACTCATGCTTCCCGCCTCCCCCCAACCGATTTACACCATCTGCAGTTCTTTCGGTTTTTATATTCTGGTTAGACTGGCAGTGGTCAGCTCCCGAGTAAATTTTACAAATGCAAGTCAAATTGTTTGCGTCTTGGAATCCCAAAAGGTCCAGTATCATCTTCAGCCAGCAATGGCATGCAGGTGAAAGTAACAGTGGAAACTCCCAAAGGCAATTAATTCACCTTATGGGTTTGACTTGCAACTAAAATTCCACAATCTTTTGCAATCAGTTCTGGTGGTATGCAGTGGAGGTGGGGGCAGAAAATTCCACCAACTAATCTAGCAGTATCACATTGAAACTTCAAGCCCCCATCTCACATATCCAGCCAACATATACAGCCATTACCACAGGAGTCTATTCAAGCAGACACAGAATAGAGAGTCTCCTGAGAATACACTATTGGGAAAGACCCTCATCAATCTGAATGAGGGGCCCTCAAGCAAATTCCTAAGAAGGGACACTGGGGCAGAGACATCATCTCAAATGTCCCTAAAGTCACAATTGATCAGCAAAAGGCAGTACAGTGGCTCAGTGGTTAGCACTGCTGCCTCACAGCGCCAGGGACCCAGGTTTGATTCCATCCTTGGGCAACTGTCTGTGTGGAGTTTCCTCAAGGTGCTCCAGTGTCCTCCCACAGTCCAAAGATATGCAGGCTAGGTGGACTGGCCGTGCTAAATTGCCCATAGTGTTCACGGATGGGTAGATTAGGTGGGTTATCGGGGAATGGATCTGGGTGGGATGCTTTGAAGATTGGCGTGAACTTGTTGGGCCAGAGGGGCCTGTTTCCACACTGTCGGGATTCTATGAAAACTGGGAAAGTCCACACTGCAAGATTCGAGTAGGATTGCGGTCTTGAGCAAGGAGCTAAACACAAAACCTCCTCAGTCTTTGCATTTGAAAGCAGTCTAGAAAAGAGGGAAAGAAAAAAAATTAAGACGGGCAACAGGAAAAAAAATAAACTGGCCGCCATAGGGGACTGACTCATTATTTATTCCCCCATGCTCAAGTACTAAAGAGGGATTAAGTGCAATAATTTGTTGGAACTGCTCCTCAGTTGATGCCTGCAAAACAGATTTATATCTATTCTAATCTGACAATATGAATGTGAACCTGCTTTCAGGTGATTTGTATTTAGTTTTCAAAGGAAATGGGACTTGGAAAGTGGCTACAAATGCAAGAGTAAGGTAAAAGAATACTCTGCCACTGATAGTGGGGGTGAGGGAGCTAGCAGCTAAAGCATTATGCAATAAAGCATGGTCCAGGAACATGGGGTTTAGGACAGCAGAAGATGATAGAAGACACTGGACGGATGTGAAGATAAGTTATAGGCATTCAGGGGTTTTAGGATAGACAGATAGTGAGAGTTACCAAGGCCACATTATTGCATGTGCAGTTTGTGCAAAGGAAGAGCAAGGTTGTAGTTACAAATAAGTAGAGTTTCTGTTGTGCAGAAATAGTGACAAGCAAATAAATCATTTAAAAAATAGAAGGCTTTCAAGGAGCAAAGGATGATTGAGACTTTCAATGTCGAAGGCAAAAGACAGTAATCAGAAGTCTACTATCTAGATTATGGTTTAAGAATGGGGCATCAGGCTCACTCACTGTGAAGGACAGCAAGATCCTGCAACAACAGGTTCACTCAGAGCACCTAGAGAGTGAATACTCCTCAAGAGTCATACAGCATGGAAACAGAGCCTTCAGTCCAAACAATTCACGCCGACAATGCTCCCAAACTAACTCAGTCCCACCCATCTCAGTACTCGCTTGGTCAATCTCCCTCCAAATGTCTTCTGTTCGTGCACTGATCCAAATGTCTTTTAAACATTGTAAAGCACCTGCATCCACCACTTTCTCTGGCAGTTCATTCCACAAACAAAATCACTTTCTGGGTAAAATAAAGTTGCCCCTCATGTTTTTTTTTAGAAAAGTAATTCTCCTCTCACTTTAAAAATATGCCCCCGGTTTAGAACTCCTCCAGCCTAGGGAAAAGACCCCCGTCATTCACTATGCTATGCCTCATAAACCTCAATAAGGTCATCCCTCAACCTTGTAGGCTCCAGTGAAAACAAGTCTCAGTCTTTCTAGTCTATTTTAATATCTCAAACCATCCTTTCCTGGCAACATCCTGGTAATTTTTTTTTCTGTATCCTCTCTAGTTTAATAATATCCTTCCTGTATCAGGGCAACCAAAACTGCACACAATACTTCAGAAGAGGCCTCACTAACTACCTGTACAACCTCAACATGATGTCCCAACTCCTATACTCAAAGGTCTTAGCAATGAAGGCAAGCGTGCTAAATGGCTTCTTAGCTAGCTGTGATGCAGATTCCAAACCTGTAGGTCACTTCAGTCTTCACAGTAGGCAGCTCAAGAAGTGCTCTCTTAAATCAGAATCTCAGTACTCAGCTGGATAACCAGGTGGCACACTTACAACTCAGACAATGCAGCAGGGCATTTCAAAGCTCTGAAACCACTGAAATTAATGTTGGGCACAGGATAGGATAAAGAGGGATTAAGCTACTGCCATCCTAGGCAAGGGAATGTAATCACCCGGTGACATGCTTACAAAGCAAATCCCCATTATAAATGGAGAACAAAAGAATTTAGAATGGACACATAAAAATGGTCAGAGAGAGTACATTAAATCAGGGAGTTAAATTATACTTGCTTGAATTATTGTAGTCCATAGACTCCATTTACATCAGCTCTGTGTACAAATGCCACAGTAGCTCAATTAGTTTAATAGATCAATAATATAAAGCTAAACAAATAGGGTAAACGTGAATCATATAGCAAGTACTGGAACATTAAAACACTTGAACTAACAACTAAATTGGTGGCAGGGAGTCAGTGAATACTGAAGTAATTCATTCAAGAAAATATGAACAAATTTAATGTTAGTGGAAGCCAACGGTTGACAAATGACAAAACAAAACAGAAAGGGTGCTTTTCATGGATACAATATCTTGGAAGTATGGGGAGGTCCTCAACAAGATTTCAGGAGGATAGAAAATAAATGACATTCAAAGCATTGATGAACTGAGACCAAGATTTTAACAGCAACCTAAGACCAGAAAGATTGAATGTATGTATAAAAGTGCAACAAGTAGATTTTACCAAGCATAAACATGAGATCATCAAGTCTGGGCCTAAAAAGGATTTGTTCAAAATAACGGAGGCTGAAAGAGTGTTTATTAAAATGTCATGAACAGTTATGGAAAATAATCAAAAAGGCTTATGGAAGTCTGACCTTTGCATTGAGAGGAATACAAAACTAGGAGTTGAAGCTATGTTTTAGCGCCACAAAGCCTATTCTAGACCATGCCTGGAGTTACAGCATAGAGATTTGCCCATTGGACTTATCTATTGGCCTTGGACAGAATGCAAATAATTTACTTAACAAGGAGGAAAGATATAAAAAGGATCCGAGGGAGCCAACATTTTCATGCAGAGGGTGGTGCAAGATGGAATAAGCTGTCAGAGGAAGTGGTGGAGGCAGGTACAATCACAAAATTTAAAAGGCATCTGAATGGGCATACACAAATAGAAAGGGTTTAGAGGGATGTGGGCCAAATGCTGTGAAATGAAACTAGGTCAGATTGGGATGCCTGGTGAGTGCAGATAGGTTCGACCAAAGCTTCTGTTTCTGTACTGTATGGCTCTATGACTATGACTGACTCAGTAAAACTCAAATCATCACAACTACAAGATGAAAAAGCGCTCTATCCCCAGTGCATTATTTTGCTATATAGTGTATGCAGTAGGTCAATATCACCTGATTCTCCAGTCCTCTCTTTCAACCTAATGATGAGCGTTTTGTTAAATCCTTAAATGGCCATTGCCTGTCAACATTCTCAAAGTATCTTGACTCATTATCAAGTGTTAAACATGCATAGCATTCGTCAAATTTATAAATCTTGAGGGATTTGAAAATAAAGTCAAAAACAGAATAAAATTTACCTTTCCATGACAGCAGCAAATCTAAAGCAGCAAATGTGACGATAAATAAAAGGAGGCTTGCTCAGAAACTGCTCTACAGCCTCAGTCTATTTCTCAGCAAGTTTAATTCAGTTAGTAATTAAACCACACTGTCCCAGGATTGAACAATGGTGAGCAATGCATTAGCTATCTCACTAAATGAACGTAACAGGGTTATATTAACAAATGATTCAAAGTCTCTAGATGAAGGATGATAATGTTCACAGGCCAGGAACATCTGCTGTTAAGTGTAGAGACCAGGGGTCAGGCTGTGTATCATCTTCCTGTGGCAAACAGGCTGCCAATGGATACTGACAAGGTTCATATCTGACTATCGATTGTGAAAGCATAGTACCCAGGAGACTGACCTACCACAACACAGGACGGTTTCTGTAATAACAGAGCAGAACAAAGTAAACATAAAACAAAGAATTCCAAATCATTTTCAAATATGTAAAAGCAAAATGTTGCAGATGCTGGCAATCTAAAATAAAAAGACACCAATTTACAGAAATACTCAATAGGCCATGCAACATCTGCACTGTGGTCCAATCATTTCAAATTGTGTTCCTGACAGAATATTTTTAACATGTTTTAGTCATGATGTACACATGATCTAACTACTGACATCCTGAATAAACTCGAGTATTACTGACTTCAGAGAGAACATAATATTAAAAAAAATGCCTGCTATGAACGGAATAACTGCAAATGATGATTTGGTATTAATACAGTTTATGTCTGTAAAATTATATCCCCAGAAAGCCAAAACTAAAATGTGTTTTTCTTCAAGAAAAGGAAATTACAGTTCTCTGCCATGACCACAATGTAGTACATAGCAGAGAGATCAATAATGAAAAAGAAAGGAAACTTCCAAAATAAGGAGAATACCTGGTCACAATCTAATTTGATTATAAGAACAATGAGTTGATACTGGTGAAACTTAAAGGAAACTAAGCGAGCTCAGACATACCCTCCTGTGAATCATCCATCTTTGCTTGTTGTGATACAAAACAGCTGTTTGGGTCAAATCAACATCGTACTAATTCTACCGCATAAACCCTTTTTTTGGGCTTGTGAACATCCACTAATAACAATGCTGGTGCACTGTACATGCAATTTACGAGAAACACTCAGAGCGATCATTGGTCGTTCTACAGATAACGTACAACATCAATGTACTCACATCATTGTATAATGCAAAATGTAAACGTGCAAGAACGTTAAAGCTTTTCTCTTTGTGAGAGGCTTGTGAAATCTTAACTATATTACCAGGCACTGTGATCGCTAGTGTATTATGTTCTCTTGAAATTTATCACTATTGTGCACAGTTCACAATGGGTCAGTAAACTAAAAAAAAAGTGGTGGCAGGGTCATTGAATATTTTTTGGTGGCCTGATTCCTAGTTAACAAGTGAGGCAAATGGTATCGGGGTATGCAGGAAAGAGAGATTGGAGGGCATAAGCAGATCATCCACAATCTTATTGAATGGCAAAGCAAGCTCAAGAAGCGGTATGGTCTACTCCTGCTCCTTGGAGGAAAGAACAGTCAAACCAGCAAATGATACATAATGATCCAATTCTTCTTGTAGGTGTTTAACAACTCCTCCACAGGACCTTTTCTCTCCCGTGTGATGATTTTCCAAAAAGGTCAAGTGCCCTATAATGTGCTTTAAGATGAAATGAGTTTCCATCCAGTGAATTAAGGCAGATATTTGCTGAGTGGGGATGCACTTCAACATCAAGTTCATATTCAAGAGTTGAGGCCACAGTCAGATCAGCCATTAAACTAAATAAAATGAAGAAGCAACCTCAAGTGGTCGTGTGGCCTACTCCTCCTCCAAGCTTTTTTAGGAGACCAGGAATGAAAAGCAAATATCACAGTCTTTCACAATGGCGAAGCTCTGATTGATGTGCGTACTGGCAAGAAGAAAATCCCGCTCGAATCCTAGGACTGGTGGAAATTGATACAATATAACGTAGACGTAAAATAAAAGACAGTGATACACGGAAATCAATGTATTGACGGAGTTCCATTTTGTAATATACTCAATGCCTTATTTGCCAGTGTTACTGTGATTTTCATTCTGTGTTAAATTGGCTGCCGTCCATTTTGCAAGTTATTAAAACTAACAACAATCCCACCTTTATTCAAAAAGGGTAAAAAACACATTTACAAAAGTGTCCAGTGGAAGTGCTCCAGAACTGATTGCCAGGAGTCGAACAGCACCACTGTCTCCCCTCTGTAGCTCCGGTAACTCACCTGGTTCATGACCTAGAAAAATCAAAGAAACAATAGATCAATCAGCACTAAAAGGGAATGACTGGTACATGCAATCTACAACGTTTATCCCAGCAGCATCGACTAGTCGTAGCTTTTAAACAAAATGCATACATCAGGGTTCGCTTCCAATGGTAACCAACGTTGACACTCCATTGCTATTTTCAGTTTGAAGCTTCTCCAACAAGCACTATACTTCTGCCTCTCCCCTTCCAGCTAGCCACGCTTCCGGCCAGAGAGAAAAAACCCGACCCTTTCGAAGGCAATCCTTGCAACTTGGAAGGAGGAGGTGAAGGAGAAAGCAAATGTCCAGCAGGGAATAAAACTCAGCGCACCATGAAAGTGATGCATGCAACAATTTAGAACTTCGGAGTAAGTTTGGAAAAAGGCTTGAATGGTTTAATGGTTCCTCATTAAGGAGAATGCAAGGCTTGATATAAAATGAGCAACTCCCTCATCGGTGCTAGTGGTACATGCGGTCAGAGGGCAGGGTTGAAACAAGAGCAGCCAATCACCAGGCGCCGAGCTCACGTTGCCCAATGGAACGTTGTAACTTTCATTCGGAACGAGGATACACTGAGGGGGCGGGGCCTGAGCTGAGAGTGGCGGAAGTGCTGCTGGACATGGCAGTTCCTCAAGTCCAACTGGGTACCCTCTGGGCTGGTGAGTGTTGCTATTTACCTCGGTGCGTGCCGAGGGTAGTGTATGTCTGAGTGATCCTGAACACGTTGCTGTTGTTTAATGCGAGTGTAAAATCGAAAGGAAGTCGTTTTTGTGTTCTGAAGGAGGGTCACTGGACCCGAAATGTTAACTTTGCTTTTCTTCCACAGATGCTGTTAGATCTGAGTCTTTCCAGCAATTTTTGTTTTTATTTCCGACTTACAGCATCCGCAGTCCTTTCAGTTTTCATGAATACTGTGTCACTACTTTTGATAGCAGTGCAATGCTTAAGCAGTTTTTTTTTTGTCACTTCATTTGCAGGTTTTGATAATGTTGTCGAAAGTGTCAGCAAACTACCCCAAGATTTGTTTGCAGAGGTGGTAAGTGAGAGTTCAAGTGAAATTTTGATATCACAAAGGAGGTGAGAGGTTTGCTGTAAAGTTGAAATGCCCTGTGGGACCGTTTTTTATTTTGTAGTGAGAGAATGTTGTTGCAGATAAATTTAACTAGCTTTCAACACATCTCTCTGATTTTGTTTGTTAATCGGGATATATTTCTAGTACCCAAGCTTGTGTAACTGACTGGGCAGTGCCCTGTTAATTGTGAAAACTAAATTTCTTTCAACAAAGGTATGTGAACAAAGTGCTAATGTAGGTTTTTGTCATGTCCCAAAAGTGGGAGAAAAATCATATTTCACAACTGTGGCAAAGTTTTTGATTTATTTTGACAGAATTGAGAATTGTTCTTGTGCAGTGAGATGCCACTGTGTCTGCACTGGCTCATTATGATTTGATGTTATTTTGTAATTCTGCACATTGGATGATTATTTGAATAAAAACAATGCTGTCTTGAATTCTTCAGTTGAACCTGCCTGCACCATACTTCTGAGCAGTGCATTCCATGCCCTACCTACTTTGTGTGTGGAAAAAGTTCTATTCTCTCTTTGTATTTGTTTCTATTACAAAACACTTCTAAACCTGTGTGTTTTCTGTCATGATCATTTTATGACCAAGAATAGTATTTCCATGTCTGTTTCTGTCCAGACGTATCATGATTTTGAAATCTTTTATCATTTCTCCTCTTGGCCTTCTCTCCAAGAATTGAGTTCCAAGTTCTCCATACAAGTGAAGCTTTTTATCCCTGGAGCCTCTTCTGCATTCCTGCCGTTTGCATTCCCATTCTCCCTGAAGTGTGTTGTGCAGAACTGTACACCATACTCTCTCTTGTAAGCAACCTCCATGCTTTTGCACTCTGAATACTTGATAAACTAGTTTTCCACTGTCCTGCTACTTATCATGATTTGTGTGCATATACACACTCTGATGTCTGCACCCGTATGCCCTTTAAGATAGTATCCTTTATTTTATGCTGTCTTCCCACCAAAAGATATCTTATCTCTTTTCTCTGCAGTGATCTTCATTTGCCACCTATCTGCTGACTCACCGCCAGTTAATGTTCTTTTGCAGTCCTGCGATGTTAACTGTAAAAGTTGGGCAATGCTTTGTAGTTTTGAATCATCTGCAGACTTCAGAATGGTCTCAAGACACCAACGCCTAGATTATTAATGTTCTTCAGGAAAAGCAAAGGTCCAAGTACTAATCCTTGGAGAACTACACTGCAAACCATTTCCAGGCATGAAAAAATATCCACTAATCATTTCTATTTGTTTCCTGTCACTTGGCCAACTTTTATCATCTTGTTGATATTTTCCCTTTTATTCAATGAGATCTGACTTTGCGCTCAAGCCTGTCAAATGGTATTGTATTAAATGCCATCTTTTGGAAGTACATGTACACCTCATCTGCAGTATTACCATTACCTACCCTAGCTTTTACTCTTATTTTGAGGATAAAGAAACATTTTTTTTCTTAATTAACTCATCCCTATGACTATTAGTTCTATTGCAATATTGTTTTTAGAAGTCTCAACGCCACCAATGTTAGAGCCATTGGTCTGTAATTGCTGGACCTATTCTTACACTGTTCTTCAACGGAGGGTGTATGTTTATAATTGTCCTCTGTCTCTCCTACTGAGTCTAAGGATGACTGCAAACTTATGACTAATGCCTCCGCACTTGCCATTCTCTCTCTCTTGTTTTGGTATTCATGGATGCTTCTCATTCAGTCCTGGAGCCTTGCCAGCTTTAAGTACAGAAGCTTTATCCAATGTTAACCTCATTATCAAGTTTGAGCCTTTCTGGTGAATTTAAGCCCCTGTCACCATGGCCTGGATGGTAGTATAGACCAATGCAAAGCATCCATTTCACACCTCAACCCTACCTCCACTTTCATGTATAAATCTGCTTACTGATCCTTGATTGGTTCTACAACTACTTTCACTGTCTACAGAAGACTTTGCAGTTATGTTAGCTACTAGTCTCTTTACATATCCTAGCTTTGCTTCTCTTAGTTGTTTTATCCACCACCTTTTTTTTTGAACCTTCTATGCTCAGGCAAGTTCTCAATTGTATTTTCCACTTTATGCCTGTCATAAGCACTTTTTTCTCCTCTTTAATCTTAATTTCTATCTCACTTTTTCATCTAGACGTCTCTGGAATTGTTTGCCTTACGAATTCCCTCAAAAGAGAAGGCTCTTTTCTGGATCTGAACCAGCTGCTACTTGAAGGTAGCTCATTATTCAACCACAGCTTTTCCTGCCAACATTTGACTCCAGTCTATTCAGCCCATCTCCATTCTTGTACCACTGAAGTCAGCTTTCCTACCAATTTTTTTTCAAATCAGCCTCTAGATTTATAAATTTGATGAATGCTATGCATGTTTAACACTTGATAACGAGTCAAGATACTTTGAGAGTGTTGACAGGCAATGGCCATTAAGGATTCAACTAAACTCTGATCATCAGGCTGAAAGAGACGACTGGAGAATCAGATGATATTGACCCACTGATTATGCTATGTAGAAAAATAATGCAATAGGGATAGAACGTTTCTTTTCATCTTGTACTTGTGGTGATTTGAGTTTTACTCTGAGTCCGTAATGTACAGAAAAAGATGCTTTGATCAAATTTGTCTGTACCCATCAGGAATCCCAATCTGATCTAAATCCATTTGCCAGCTTCTGGTCCATATCCCTCTCAACCCTCCCAATTCACACAAAAATCCAGATGCCTTGTAATACATTGTAACTGTACCTGCCTCCACCACACCTTCTGGCAGCTCCTGGATTGCGCATTGTTCTTTTCTACCTGTAATCACTGTTTAACTTCGTTTTGAAAAATCATGTTGAGCAATACCTCCTGCCTCCGAATGGGCACATTCCTGTAGAAAATTCTCCTTAACACAATTCAGGGACACTTTGATCCCCTTTGCCCTTTTACACTGCCAGTATGCCAGCTTAATTTGGGTAATTAACATTCCCCATTATAACTTGTATAATTCTGACATGGGATATGGGCATTTAGGCCAGCACTCAATGCCCAGAGGATAGTTGAGACTCAACCACACTACTACGGGCCTTGACTCACGTGTAGGCCAGGCCAGATAAGGATCGTTCTTTGCTTCCCTGAAGGACATGAGTGAACCAGATGGGCTTTTCCGACAATCAACAATGATCCCAGGGTCAGCATTAGACTCTTAATTCCACATTTTTTATTGAATTCAAATTCCACTATCTGCCATTATGGAGTTTGATCCCTGGTCCCCAGCACATTGTGTCGGGCTCTGGTTTAATGGTCTAGCAACAATGCCACTAGGCTATTGCTTTTCCCATAAGTCTCCGATATTCCGTAACTTCCTTACGTGTTTGTTCCTCCACATCATTCTTCTTAGTTGGCCTATGGATTTAGTTAAACAAAGTGCGATTACAATCTATTGGCCTTGGACAGAATGCAAATAATTTATGTAACTAGACGGGAAAGAGTTAAAAAGGATCTGAAGGGTCAACAATTTTATGCAGTGCGGTGCATGTATAGAACAAGCTGCCAGAAGGTGTGGTGGAGGCAGGTGCAGTTACAATGTCTTACAAGGCATCTGGATGGGTGTGTGAATTGGGAGGGCTTAGAGGGATATGGACGAGAAGCTGGCAAATGGATTTAGATCAGATTGGGATTCCTGATGGGTACGGACAAGTTTGATCACTGTGTCTGTTTCTGTACAGTATGGACTCCGAGTAAAACTCAAATCATCACATGTACAAGATGAAAAGTAAAGTTCTACCCCTATTGCATTATTTTTCTACATAGCGTAATCAGTGGGTCAATATTCTCCAGTCGTCTCTTTCAGCCTGATGATCAGAGTTTAGTTGAATGCTTAATGGCCGTTGCCTGTCAACATTCTCAAAGTATCTTGACTCATTAGCGTTTGTCAAATTTATAAATCCTGAGGGATTTGAAAATAAGGCCAAAAACAGAACAAAATTTACCTTTCCGGGACAGAAATATGTATAGCAGCAAATATGACTGTCAATAAAAGTAGACTTTCTGTAAACATTTGCAAGGCAAAATTACTCTAACTGCTCTGTTGCATCCACCTATATCTCAGCAAGTAGTTAGTAACTAAACCACACCATCCCAGGATTGAACAATGGTGATTGATGCATTAGCTGTCTCTCTAAATGGACGTAACAGGGTTATATTAACAAATGATTCAAAGTCTCTAGATGAAGGATGATAATGTTCGCAGTCCAGGAACATCAGCTGTAAGTGTAGAGACCAGGGGTCAGGCTGTGTATCATCATCCAATGGACACTGACAAGGTTCACATCTGACCATCGACTGTGCAAACATAGTACCCAGGACACTGACCTACCACAACACAGGAGGGTTTCTATAATAACAGAGTAGAACAAAGTAAACATAAAACAAAGAATTCCAAATTATTTTCAAATATATAAAAGCAAAATGCTGCAGATGCTGGCAATCCAAAACAAAGATACCAATTTATGGAAATACTCAATAAGCCGAACAACATCTGCATTGTTGTCCAATTGTTTCAAATTGTTAGTGAGTTTTGAGAAGATTTGTACTCAGGTTGAGTTTCTGGATGTGAGTTTGCTTGCTGAGCTGGAAGGTTAGTTTTTGGACGTTTCGTCACCATTCTAGGTAACATCATCAGCGAGCCTCTGATGAAGCGCTGGTGTTATGTTTATGTTCTTAAATAGAAAGTGGAACTGAAGCGCTGGTGTTATGTCCCGCTTTCTATTTAAGAACATAAACATTGAAGCGCTGGTGTTATGTTTATGTTCTTAAATAGAAAGCGGGACATAACACCAGCGCTTCAGTTCCACTTTCTATTTAAGAACATAAACATAACACCAGCGCTTCATCGGAGGCTCGCTGATGATGTTACCTAGAATGGTGACGAAACGTCCAAAAACTAACCTTCCAGCTCAGCAAGCAAACTCGCATCCAGTTTCAAATTGTTTCAGACAGAATATTTTTAACATTTTGAGGCCAGGATGTACATTAGACAAACCGCAGACATCCTGAATAAACCCCTTAAGTATTACTGACTTCAGGTAGAACGCAATAAAAAAAATCAATGCCTGATATGAACTCAAAACTGTAAGTGATGATTTAGTATTAAAGTTTACATCTGTAAAATTATATTCCCAAAAAGCCAAAACTAAAATGTGGTGATTTCTTCTTTCAGAAAAGGAAATTACAGTCTCAGCCATTCCCACAATGTAGTACGTAGTAGTGAGGGGAGGGGAAGAAACCTCCAAAATAAGGAGATCACCTGTTCATAATCTAATTTGATCAGTTGATAATGGTGAGGCTTAAAAGAAACTGAGTTCAGCCATACTTTTCTGTGAATCATCCATCTTACTTAGTGATATAAAACAGCTCTTTGGGTCAAATCAACATCATACTAATGCCACTGCATTAACCGCTTTTGGGCTTTTGAACATCATTAACAATGCTGATGCATTGTACGTGTAATTCACACGAAACACTTGGAGTGATCATTGGTCATTTTATAGATAATGGGCAACATCCATGTACTCTCCTCATTGTACAATGTAAATGTGCCAAAATATTAAAGCATTTCCCTTTGTGAAAGGCTTGTGAAATCATTAATTATATTAGCAGGCATTATGTGATATAATGCCAGAGTACTGTGTTCTCTTGAAATTTATCACTATTGTGCACACAGTTCACAACAGGTCAGTAAACTAACAGTGGTGGAGGCAGGGTCATTGAATATTTTTAGGTTGACTGATTCTTAGCTAACAAGTGAGGCAAATGGTATCAGGGGTATGCAGGAAAGAGGAGTTGAGGGCACAAGCAGATCATCCACAATCTTAAAGCCTGCTTTGCCATTCATAACAGTATAGCGATAATAGCACGAGGCCATTGCCTCTCCCAGTGGTCTCCAATATTCTGTAATTTCTTGCATGTTTGTTCCTCCATGTCATTCTTATTAGTTAGCCTATGGGCTCCATTAAACAATATCACATTCCTTACCTCTAGGCAAACGGATCTGTCCTTTACCCTTCTGAGATTTTCTCTGTTTCCACTATTGTAATGCTACTCTTAATCAACGCCAGCACTCTTCTTTTCTACCTTCCCTATAATTCTTGAACACGCTGAAACCAGGTGTATTTAACATCTAGTGATAATGGGAACTGCAGATGCTGGAGAATCCAAGATAATAAAATGTGAGGCTGGATGAACACAGCAGGCCCAGCAGCATCTCGGGAGCACAAAAGCTGACGTTTCGGGCCTAGACCCTTCATCAGAGGGATGATGGAGGGTCGAGGCTCGAAACGTCAGCTTTTGTGCTCCTGAGATGCTGCTGGGCCTGCTGTGTTCATCCAGCCTCACATTTTATTATCTTGTATTTAACATCTAGTCCTGCCCTTTCTTTAACCTGGTCTTTGTTAGTTTCATGACACCATTCCCTCCACATGGCAGTCTTCATATGTAACTTAACTGCCTTAGTGCACTGTACAGTGTATTCACATACATGCAGTGTAACCTGGATGTTTTTATTTAGCTTAAATTTAACTTCTTCTCCTGACCCTACTATTGTTTGAATGTTTTCGCAAAAAGTAGATTGTAGTATTGTTTGGAGGAGGTGACAGATATAACAATTAGAGCTACTATTTACAAAAGGGAATGCAATCACCTGAAGGAATTTGGACAGATGAGAGGGAAATGATTTAATTATAACAGCATGTTATTTAAATATCTTTTCAATTTAAGAATGTGTGTTCATCTCTCTTATTTTTTTCTTTTATTTTTAAATCTGATGAATTGACTATAATCAGTGTAGCATGGGCAGTAACAAATAGTTTCCAGTTTCTGTATTCTTGTGTTTTTAATATACATGTTTGTTCAATTCATAACAGTGCCAACAGATTATGTTATACCTACAATGCAAAATCCCTGGTGTGAATACACTTGAACTGGTTGAAGTAAGTTGTTGAATTAGTGATTTAAATACTCACTCAGTGGTTTCATTTGCTTTTTTGCCCTGTTCATATATGGTTTTGTTTGAACCTTGCACAATAGAGACTTCAAGCTGCTGGTGTTGAACTGGATTTTGAAGCTACCAAGGAGTTAGTTCATGTTATCTCCTTGTTTTTCAGGTAGCAAACATTTATAATATTTCTGTGTTTGTGTTTTGAAATGATTCAGATTGTAAACTTGATTCTGTAAGAAATACATTTTTAAAGTTAAGTGTCACCACTTCACCTGGATTGAATGATCCATAGTCAATATAACAACAGTGCTTGGAAAAATGTTTAGCAACTGAAATGACTAGTTAAATATTTCAAGGGTAAAATTTTGAGAATCATTTCTATTGTATGTAATTGTAAACTGCCCCTTACTGGATATTAACTGTAATGCACTACAGCTTTCAGATCAAAATAAGATTTGTCTAATTTGATTCGGCTTTCACTTTTGAATACCATGCAAGCAAACTAAATTATCTGCCTCTTTCAGGAAGTAGTGTAAAAGCATTTAGTCAGAAAAGAAAATTTAAACTGTGCTGTTTTCAGACCCTTTGGTCCAACTCGTTCACACCAACCAGACATTCTAATCAGGTTCTGTACCATTTACCAGTGTTTAGCCCTTATTTCTCTAAACCCTTCCAGTTCATATTGCACACGCAGATGCCTTTTAAGTGGTGTAATTGTACCCACTTCCAACACTTCCTCTCAGCTTGTTCCATACGTTCATAAAAAGTTGATTCTCAGGTCCTTTCTTAAACCTTTCCCTTCTCAAGGAAAAAGACCTTGGCTATTCACCCAATCCATGCCTCTTGTGATTTTTTTTAAACCCCCTATAAGCTCGCACCTCAGCCTCCGACACTCCGGGGAAAGAAGCCCCAACCCCTCTGCAGTCAAATCGGCCAGTCCTGGCAACATCCTCGCAACTTGTTTCCTCCATACAACCTCAACTTTTTTTTCCTTGCAACTCTTCCACCTGCACCCTCTCAGTTAACAACTCCCTTCCTAGAGAAGGGAGACCGGAATTGTATGCAGATTTCTAAAAGTGACCTCACCAATGTCCTGCACATGCTGCAACATGATGTCCCAATTCCTATACTCAATGCACTGACCAATGAAGGCAGCTGTGCCACACGCTGCCTTCAGCACCCGATCTACCTGCAACTCCACTTTCAAAGAGCAATGAGCCCACACCTCGAAGGTCTCTTTGGTCGCCAACAATCCCCAGGGCCTACCATGATCTGTATAAGTCCTGCCCTGGTTTGTCTTGGCAAAATGTAACACCTCACATTTATCTGAATTAAACTCTATCTGCTACTCCTCTGTCCTTTGGCCCATCTGATCAAGGTCCCATTGTACTCTGAGGTAACCTTCTTCACGGTCCACTGCACCTCCAATTTTACTGTCATCTGCAAACTAAGCAACCATGCCTCCTATACACGTACATGCAGATAATTTGTATGAAATGACAAAAAAACAGTGGACCCATCACCAATCCTTCCAGCACGCCACCGGTGAGAGGTCTTCTACCTCTGTCTCCTACCTTCAAGCCAGTCTTGTATCCAATTGGCTAGCACCTCCTGGATTCCATGTGATCTAACCTTGCTGACCAGTTTCCATGTGGAACCTTGTCAAACGCTTTGCTGGAGTCCATATGTGACATCCACTGCTTTGCCACCTTCAATAATCTTGACACCTCTTCAAAAAAACTCCTGTTAATGAGACAGGATGTCCCATACACACAACCTTTGCTGACCATCCCTAATCCGTCCTTGCCCTTCCAAATATATGTAAATCCTTTCCCTCAGGATTTCCTTCAACTTACCCACCGCTGATGTCAGGCTCACTGGTGTGTAGTTCCCTGGTTTTTCCTTACCTCCTTTCTTATACAATGGCACCATATTAGTTAATCTTCAGTCTTCCAGCACATCACCCATGGCTGTTGATGATGCTAATCGCTCCATAAGGACCCCAACAATGTCTTCCCAAGCTTCCTACAAAGTTCTGGGAAACACCCAACCAGGTCCTGGGCATTTATCTGCCTTTATACATTATAAGACCTCCAACACCACTACTTCTGTAGTATGAACACTCTTCAAGACATCACTATTTATTTCCCAAGTTCCCTCACTTTTATGTCCTTCTCCACTGTAAATACTGACATAAAATATTTGTTTAATATCTCACCCTTTGGTTCCACACAGACGGCCTTGTTAATCTGTAAGGGGCCCTATTCTCTCTCGTTATTCTTTTGTCCTTAATGTGTTTACAGAATCTCTTTAAATTCTACCTAACTGTATATTTGCGAAACCTATCTCACGTCCCCTTTTTTCTGCTGTATAACTATAATGTGATTCTTAACCAAGAACACCACCCCACTTCAGTTTACCCTCCCCACCATTCTCCTCTAACATCAATACTCCAGATTCTTAAGTCACCAGTCCTACCGCTCCCTGAACCATGTTTCTGTAATAGCTATGATATTCCAGTCCCTTGTTCCCATCCATGCACTAAGTTCATCTTAGTTGCCTTTTAGACATCTTATTGAAATAAATACAGTTTAGTATCAGTTTTACCTTGTTCTCTGCTAAACTGTTGCCTGCCTTGACTGTTTAACTTGATCCCCTTAATCTCCTGTGCCAGCCTCCGCCTTTTATCTTTTTCTGTGTTTGGGCTCTCAAATAAAACACACCCCGTGCAGATACTCCTCTCTCTCTCTCACTCTCTCTGAAATGTTCAAATTCTCCGTGATCTCCCACCTCTGCTGGATGAGCACATCACTACTAAAGACCACTTCTGCACCTTTAACAATTTACAGACCCAGAAAATACCTACAAACAAAGAGCACACTTTGTGCTAGCGCTAAGTTCTGAGCTTCCTTGCTGCTCTTGGATAACTTAATGACAATCCTTGATATTAAAAGTCAATCAAGTGACCAATCTTGGTACATATGTAACAAAGCTGAGCACTGGAAGATGCCCAAAAACAAAGAGCAGCTCTATCAGTCACGATACTCTTCCTTCCACCATTTTTATACCTTTTTATAATGTAACATTGCAGCTGGCCAGTTTGTTTTAGAAATGAAATTTCTTTGGGATTTATTTTGCTGTGCACCTGGTGGGTTATTTTGTTGTCTGAATGTAAGTAAGTCAAAACATTCCACCCCAGTCCCACTTAATATTTCTCCAATCTCTATGCTTGTGGATTAAAAATTGTGAATGCATGTTTAAAAAAAAAGTTTTCAGGGCGGTTTTTCTGTCATTCCCCACCCCCCCCCCCCACCCCCACCTCTATGGAAGGTGGAAATTGCAGTGCCAGTTGCTACCCAAATAGCTTTTTCTGAAGATGTTGAGAGTGAGCTACTGTTTCAATCAACTGAATGGCTTGCTTAGCCATTTCAAAGGGCACTTAAGAATTAACCGCATTGCTGTGGGTCTGAGTCTTTTACAAGTCAGACCAGGTAGGAATGGCAGACTTTCTTCCCTAAAACAGTGTAATTGAACCAGATGAATTTTAATATTTGGTTTTGGAGACATGAATGCTCAAGTTATGTTTGAGCTGATATTAACTTGTCTGGAGACATCAGAAACCATGAAATTTTAATATTAAGGAAACACATCATTCCAAATCACCTTGTTTGTAAACAGATGTAAGTAAGTGAAATCCAAATCCTTGTTCTTGGTCTAGAAACAAGTCACTGTTCTTATTTTTAAAAACCTTTATTAGACTAGCTCACTTTTCACTTCTGCTTTCAACTGCAATTGCCACTGAGGTAATTTACTACAGTGGGCTAACCTGAACACAGTTGTTACATGTTCGTGGAGTGAGCCTGTACTTCCTGCTGTATAGTGATGTGCAAAACGTTAGGGGTTTTTTAAAACTCTTCAGCTAGAACAGGAACAGGGGTGCATGTGGAGTGAACTAGCCCCCCTCACGTTGAATTCCTTTGGCCCCATAAGTTACCATGTTTCTCCTCCATTTTGTCTCTTGTGGTTTGATCGGCCCTTAATATTGGCTATAGAATTTTAAAATCTAAAATGCACATAAGACATGCTGCAATATGCCTTGCTTCAGCAAAATCTGGCTCCAAGTCTCATTCTTAAACCAAAACGTCACTTAGGAGAAAGTTCACAAAATCGCTAGCTCCACTTCCTCTGGTGCTTATCCCCTTGAATGCATGTGTGCTATTCAGTTCAACTAGTCCCTGTTGTAACAAGCTACGCATGGTGTAAGTGGAGTTTTCTGGAATTTCCTTTTGCATTCATTAATGTTAGTCTTTTATACCTAGGGAAAAGTGGTGTTCACCTTGCAATGTATCAAATGCAAACACACTCTCTGGCCAATGACAATTGCTTCTTCTGGCCTCTGTCTTTTGTATTTTAACACTGACTAATGAGCACAGAAGGAATGTATGAGGCACCAGCAAACCTTCCTGCTTCTTTCTCTCTTGGCAGGACAGCCGCACAGAATAACATGTCCACTGAAGAACTCATTGCAAAGCTAGCAGATAGCAACAGTAAGTGGTCAAAGCAAATGCTTCAAGTTATTCGGCATGTGTGGACTGAACAGGGCAAACTAATTACAACACCGGAAGATGCCAAGCACATGCTCACTGTGGGACAGGTGAGATGGCCCAATGCTTGTAATTTTATTTTGAAGCTTTAAGTTGTGTACGTTTGCATCTGTTATTTAATCCGTTCTGTTACTTCAAGGTGTGTAGCAGCAACTTTTATTCTTTGGCATTTTTTTTGAGCTTCGAACAGACGCCACAATGTTAGAACCATAAGAGACCATTAAGTCTCAAGAAGTGTAAGGCTCGCGTTCATTTAGGACTTTTCATTGCCCCTTTTATTGATGTGAACTTCCATTTCTGGTTTGCTGATTTGTTTTCAGCATCATTGGTTTTGCTGTAGTTACTCTGAAGTCTGGCTGGCTGACTTTTTTTTAATAATCTGTAGATGCATTGTAAGGTGACTGAGAGCAGATAGATAGATAGAAACAGTGCAGCCTAGACTAATTCTAAAATGCATTTAATCAGGATTTGCAATACATGCACAATGTATGATGTTTATAAAAGTGCAATGCATGTTTGCTTGTTTTTTTTACCAGCTTGTGGATTTGAAATGGAAACTGGGAATGGCAGTCAGTTCTGATAGCTGCAGATCCCTCAACCACCCCTACGTGACCATGATGCTGAAAGTAGCCAACCCCTCGGGAGAGATCATCAGCAGATCATTCGAAATGACCATTCCACAATTTCAGGTCAGTAACCTGAGGAAGAAACGAGAACATTGCACACAATCTTTTGTTTAATGCTGGGAAACTGTCTGTCTGTGTTTTTTGGTTAATAAAATGTGAGGCTGGATGAACACAGCAGGCCAAGCAGCATCTCAAGTGTTTTTTACTTTCTTGCAGCAAAACAATGTCTTGTAAATCTGTCTGTGTTCTTAGTATCATTTTATCTCCAGGTGTTTTTAACCACCTTCTCACAATCACTAAGACTATCTACTCCCTCCTCCCTATAATACCTGTCCTGCCTTATCCCCTCTGCTGAAACCTTCATCCATGCATTTGTTACCTCTTGGCTTAATTTATTCCAATGTACTCCTACAGAATCTCCCACGTTACACCCTCTGAATCTGAGATCATCCAAAACTAATACCCATGTCTCTACTCGCGCCAAGTCCTGTTCACCCCGTGTCTCCTGACTTGCGTTAGTTTCCAGTTAAGCTTTGATTTTAAAATTCTCGCCCTGCTCTTCAAATCCTGTGTTCTTGCCCAACCTTATCTCTGGAATCAGCTCCAATATAGCAACATATTCTTCCAATTCTGGCCTCTGAGCAGTTGTTGTTATAATTGTTCTGCTTTTGGTAATCATGCCTTCACTTTCCTGGGCCTAGTCTCTGGAATTTCCCCCTTTTTGATCTCTAACTCTCCTCTAACCCTGGAGGTGCTCCTATCCCTTTGACCAAGCCCTTTGTTTCTTTAGTTGAGATTATATTCCCTACAGTGTGGAAACAAGCCCTTCGGCCCAACAAGTCCACACCACCCCTTGAAGCATCCCTCTATAACCCACAGACCCCTGAACTCTATGGGCAATTTAGCATGGCCAATCCACCTAGCCTACACATCTTTAGACTGTGGGAGGAAACCGGAGGAAACCCACGCAGACATGGGGAGAATGTGCAAACTCCACACGGGCAGTCGCCCGAGGCTGGAATTGAACCCAGGTCCCTGGTGCTGTGAGGCTGCAGTGCTAACCACTGAGCCACCGTGCTGCCCCGTCTTTGTTGTTTGTTTGTATTTTTTGGGCATCATCTTATCTAGTAATGCTCTTTATGGCTCCATGTTGGATTTTCCTTCATGACACTCAAGTTGTCAGTGTTGTGAGGTATAATAAAAGAAGATGGACAAAAGAAGATGGTGTACTCATCAGGGCCCTTGTTCTCTGTCCTTAATGATCTAGTGAGCTGAATAGAGAAGATGACTCTCCCTTGAAAATGTCAAATCTAAAGACATTTTGTTCTTGTCTCTCTTTTTTTTAATTCATTCACATGATCTGGATATCACTGGCTGGGCCAGCATTTAAGCCCATCTCTAATTGCCTTTTTTGAGAAAGTGCCTTTTCATGAAGCAGCAGTCAACCATTTTGCTGTGGGTCTGGAGTTACATAGAGACCAAGGCAAGACAACTGATTTCCTTCAGTAAATGACCTTTTATTGAGCCAGGTGGGATTTTAACAATCTGCCAGCTCCAACATTGCCTATTATTAGTATATGCTTTCTATTCCAAATTTGTTTAATAAACTGCAATCAAACCCATAGATTCCCACATTGGGGTTTGAACTCCTATCCATTTTGGATAATTAGTCCAGGCCCCTGGGTTTCTGGTCCCATTTCATAACTACTGTACCAACTGCAAGCCTCAAAGCTGGAAGAATGTGTTTTGTGAGTAGATAGTGAGAAGTGAGGTCTTCTCCTCTTCCCTTCTCCTCCTCCCCCTCCCTCCTCCTCCTCCACACACCCCCACCCCCCCCGGGTAACGGCATGATGGAAAAAGAGGCGAGTTTCCAAGGAAACTAAAGTACATGAAGGAGTAAGGTATATGGTATGATGTGGTTTAGACTAAGAGAGATGTTGGTCATACCTCTGGACAAGTAACCCAAGCTAATTCTGTGGGGATATGAGTTCATTTTCAACCATTCCACTGTCAGTCAAAAGAAAGAAACTATGTATAAGGCAGCAATGGTGATGGTGACTACAATTCCAATTCACCAACGGGAAGGATGTCTCCATCTTTATCCTTTTTTGGCCTGGATGTGACTCCAAACCTGCAGCAGTGTGGTGTACCCTGGGTAAGCTATGGAGGCAGCATAGTTTGATTTGGGAATTGAACAGCACTCTTGTCCCATGAAGAAATTAGCAGCCTTCTGTGGAGCATTAACAAATTGAGGTACGTCTGCTGTAAATTCTGTGTCAGAGATTGCTGAAGCTAAAAGTTGGGGAGGAAAAGAATATCTCAACTGATTAATCACTGAACAAATTGACCCCAGCAACAGGTTCTGTTGGAAGCAGACAAAACTGAACTTGCGGGTTGAGAAACTATACCTATCCCTGCCTGGTATTGTCCTCCCAAATAACTTTATTTTTGGCTTTTCACAGAATTTTTCGAAGCAATTCCGGGAAGTGGCGACTGTCCTTGAAATGGTGTGAGGCCTACATCTGGTCCGAATCCCTCAATAATCCTAGATTTCCATCAGGCTCCGAAGCAGAGGAAGAGACAGTCCCTCAAGTGGAAAGAACTGCATTCTGTTTTGATATACATATTTGAAAAATGTAAATTTTCCCCTAATTATTTTTTGATTGACTATTAATAAATGCCCTACTGTTGTTGTGAAGTGGAGATACTGTGGCCAGAGGAGGATGAAACACTGCCATGTGTTGCATGGAAAAATTTAAGTGGAGACCTCGCTTTACAAAGGTGGGCCAGGGGTTATATTTTAAAAATAAAATTCTGCAAGGCACTGTTACAGCAGATCATGAAAAATGAGTGAGTTCTGTTTGTAGAAAAGATGTCAGCAAGCCACCAGTGTGTGAAGTGGCTGTGTAGCTTTAGATTAGATTCCCTACAGTGTGGAAATAGGCCCTACGGCCCAACAAGTTTACACTGCCCCTTGAAGCATCCCACCCAGACCCATCCCCTATAACCCACACATACCTGAACACTATGGGCAATTTAGCATGGCCGATCCACCTAGCCTGCACGTCTTTGGAGTGCGGGAGGAAACCGGAGCAAACCCACACAGACACAGGCTGAATGTACAGACTCCACACAGACAGTCACCCAAAGTTGGAATTGAACCCGGGTCCCTGGTGCTATGAGGCTGCAGTGCTAACCACTGAGCCACCGTGCCATGTTTAACCTCTGAAATGAAATTGAATCTGCCTCATCTTGGATGAGTATCTCCATTGCGCCAGCCCTCAGTCTCCAATGAAATGAGTCTGGTTGGGAGTTGGTTCACCGCATACAACCAGGGCTGACTGTGGCTGCGGCATAGATTAAGTTGGCACTAAGTAGTTTGGAAAATAATCAGATTGTGTTTTGTTCTTTGTTCCTTTTTGAGATTGAAAATTTAAAGGGGTGGTAGGGTGGGATTTGGTTGTCCATAACACACCCTGTGTCAGAAGGCTGAGTAGCCTTGCAATGTCTGAATTCCCACAGTAAACCATGCATGCCCAATGGTTAGTGTTGGGGTCACTTTTGGAAAAGTAGCAATGGTGAATACTGTTGTGATCACTGTCACACACACACACACACCTCTCACCCTAAGCCCCTGCAAATAGGTTGAAAACTGTTGAGTTGCCACAAGTCTACTGACAAAAATAAACTTGTGTTTTATGTGGCACCTTTTCAATGTTGTAGAATAGCCCAAGGTGCCCCACAAGCAAATAATCAGCCCAAAAAAAACTAACACCAAGCCACACAAAGGGATGTTAAAATCTTGTCTTTGAGATGTGGAAGGAGGAAGAAAAATCTTTAGATTCACCTCTTCCACGCACCATCTTGTTTCCCATCTCAACACTGTGATAGATTTACAGGAATTTATTAGAAAGTTGTCATGTTTCCAGTGTAGAAGTCAGCCTTTCGTCGTGGTATAACAATACTTTTGCTCTCTATCCCTGGCATGTGGCCATGTCCTTTGGTTTAAACATTCCTGAACTAGTATCATAGTGAAGGAAGAGGCCATTCAGTCCATTGCATCTGCACTGACTGGTTCAAGTCCCACCTGCTCCAGAGTTGTATAATAATAGGTCTGAACAAGTTGATTGGGGAAAAATAGGTCAGTGACCTAATTAGTTCAGTACTTTTGCAGCTTGTACCCTGGCCTTCAGACATTTTCTAATTAACTTATTCAGAGATCTTATTACAGCTCTCTGGAGCAAGTGAGATATGAACCTGAGACTCCTGGTCAGAGGTAGGGAACATTATATTTTAAATGGAATTGATTGTTTTATCATAGTAGAGCACAGTAATTCCTGGATTCCAGAAAAATGTTGGTGTGAACCATTTAGATGCTTTTTTTTTGCTTAAGTTCTTTCTATAGTTTGCTGAGTCCAGCAAGTTTGTCTCCAACTTTAAATATCTCACAAAGATAGGGTTAAGTCTGAAATGTCAACAATGTTACTCCTATACACGCTGTTTCAGCTAACCACATCTGTATAATCTTTAGTATTCTGCTCTCCCTCAAGTATTTACCTTGAGTTGATGCTGCAGAGCTCCAATCCCTCATCTTAATGATGCTTATTAACAAAGAAAACATGGAATGAGAACTTCATATTAAATGGATGAGTCATGTATATATACAAATGTGATATGCCTTATAATTATGGGAGCTTACACCAAGCAAGTTGTAAATAGAAATAGGCAGAATAATTTTGTTGATCTTTTGAGTGCAACATCACTCTTGAAAAGTGACATAAAATGGCCTTTTCTGAAGTAACGCCAAGCAGATATTCACTTTATATTTGCTGGTTTTGTTACTGGATGTTGTTCGTAGTGAGGGAAATGCACATCACTTTTAAGCTCACAAAGCTCAGGGCAGACTAAAGCAGATGGATCCAACTAACAAGCATGTTCTCACTGCTGCTGTCAAATGGCCTGTGATCTCATGCAGTTCAGAATGGTGCTGCCCTATGAGAGGAAAGAAAATGTTTGTCCAATCTTTACATTTTTGGAAGCTACTAGTGATGAAGATGATCTACCAGTGACAATGCATTCCAGTGGATTAAAACTATGTAATCTGGTGTCTCTTTCTTATCTAATGGTTCCAGATGTTTATATCCCTCACTGAACATGATTCATTACCAGAATGTATTACTTCATGCAATCAATGGACTTTACAGAATTGAAAATGAAACTGTTTGCTTAGCTTTGATCAGTTGAACAACATCTCCCCCTTTTGGACTATCTTGGTTATTTTGGTATGTCAGTGGCCCTTTTAATAAGGCTTGTTGCAAAGACGTCAGTTTCTCCGACTTGTTTGTGTTCTTCAGCTGCCAGAGCTTCTAATCTCCATACCTTGGACTGTGCCTTTTTCTTTCTATCCATTGCTTAAATATTAAGTTTAAAAGCTGTGAGGTATTATGCAACTGTAGTTCTAATTTGTCTGCAGTGTTTGGCTTTGTGAAACTTTCTCTTGGCTACAATGTCAAATGAGGTGCATTGCTATTACCACGAACACCTTTGTGGCATGTTGGGAGGTGTGTGTGTGTGTGTGTGTGTGTGTGTAGTTAGTTTCAATGCAGTCTTTTTGTTTTGCTGTACTTGTATCATTGTACTCCATTTAAGTCTGATCTCTGTTTTGAATCCTTTGGCTGAGTTGTTACTTTTTATCTGAGAACATTGCACTATTTTTGTTCCAATTTCATAAAATAGCAAAATAAACTGTTTTAGTGATGTCCTACAGGCAGTTTCATTTTTCAGAATTAATTTATCCTTACCCACGTGCTTAGTGGTATTTTAATATTCACAGTAGCATTGACAGCAGTGCCAAATGCGCGCTAATTTTCTTGTATTTCTACACGACAGGCAGTATTGATAACACCTTCAAAAATCTGCAACCTTAACACCTAGAAGGATGTGCAAACTACAGCAAGTTTCCCGCAAAGTCTCTCACCATTGCGGCTTGGAACGATATTGTTTTCCTTTCCGGTTGCTAGGTATAAATGCTGGGACTCTCTTCCCAACAGCTCTCTGGGTGTAGCTAGGTTCAGGAACACAGCTCACTACCTTCTCAGGCTACTTTGGAATTTTAATAAATACTGACCGAGCTGTTGATGATTAACATCTCATGAATTAATAAAATATACTGACCTAAAGATTAAAACTGAGTACTGATCTGAGACATGCAGCCTAGCCTTCCTGTGATTCCCATTACTGATTTAGCTTTTAATTGTAGATTTTATTAATGAGTTTAAATGCAGTGACTTTTTTAAGTGAAGTGGATGAACAGTCCCGTTTGCGTGTGTGCGCGTCAGATGGGATCTTGGTACTCGCAGTGGTACGGGTATGTGCGTTTTTAACACCATTCTGAGTGTTTTGTGGGTGTCAGCAAATCTCAAAAAGAGAATCCAACCTGTAACATCGAGAAAGCTTTTACAATGCTATATTTTATTCACTTTCCTATAATCCGCAAATCTAGAGATCTTTTACGTATTGTACACAATTTATACAATGACAAGAACAGTTCAATTTTGAAAGATGATAATCATTGAAACAATTACACTGATTTATACCAGCTCAGGAGATATGACACTTTTAGCCATTGTAATAACAGTAGAATCTCATTTGATATTGACAAGTGAAAGCTCCACACTACCAATCACTTTAGATCTGCCTATGAAATGTGGGTACTAAAACGTTTGCTAAAAATTCTATGTGCAGGTGATAAGCCAAATTACGTAGCTATTGAAATTACGAGAACACAACAAATTTTGGAAAGTAACACTCTCAGATTTTGTCTGTGATCAATTTAAACCCTGTTTGCTGTTTGTGATCAATGGTTTTGTATGGAAGAGGTGGGTTTTCTTCACCATGTTCCAATTTAATTTCAGTAACAAGCTTTTCAGTTCTTTCAAAATAAAATTAGTGTGACAATAAATAATATTAGATTTAACATGCAACATCTCACACTTGGGGAATTATACTTCAATTTGAAGTTGCAAAGAGCAGAGAAATATAAATAATTCACAAATGTGAATAAAAATGCAATTTGGAGGTGTTCAGATTCTTTAAACATGGTACTTCAGGATTGAAGCTTTTTACTACAAGTATTTTCTTTTCCCCTTTCTTTCCAGGAGGCATTAACGTATTGCTCAGGTACAGTTGCAGGGTTCCATTATCCTGTTAAAGTAGCTATTTTTTTTTACTGAGGAAGGCAAATGCAATGTTAGTATTCATTTCAAGAGGACGAGAATACAAGATCAGAGATGTATTACTGAGGCTGTTTAAGATCCTGGTTAGACTGCATTTAGTGCATTGTGATCAGTTTTGGGCCCTGAATCTAAGGAAGGATGTGCTGGTGTTGGAGAACGTCCACAGGAGGACTACAAAGAATGGTTCCAGGGAAGAAGGGCTTGTCATATGAGGAGTCATTGAGAACCCTGGGTCTGGACGGGGTGGAATTTAGAAGGATGAGGGGAAATCTCATTGAAACTTACAGAATATAGAGAGGCCTAGATATACTTGACGTAGAACAGATACTTCCACTGGTAGGAGAGACTGGGACCCAAGGGCACAGTTTCAGTGAAAGGGTGACCTTTTAGAATGGAGATAAGAAGAAATGGCTTCAGCCAGAGGGTTGCTAATCTGTGAAACGTGTTACCACAGAAAGCTGTGGCAACTAAGCTATAGTTATACAACACAGAAACTGACTCTTGGATCCAACTTGTCCATACCGACCAGATATCTATCCCATTTGCCAACATTTGGCCCATATCCCTGTAAAACCCTTTCCATTGTACCCATCTAGGGTGCCGTTTAAGTGTTGTAATTGTACCAGCTTCCCAATTTCCTACTCCTACTGCCCTAGCACTCCTCGAAGGATTCACGTGATCCCAGCAGTCTATGTAGATCCGACAAATGCCTCCTTGATTTTCTTGCCCAGAGCCTCACTTTCTCTAGTCATCCAGCATTCCCTACATTTGCCCTTCACACAAACAGGAACGTACTCTGAAGTCTTGTTATCCAATTTTTGAAGGCCTCCCACTTTCCAACCATCTCTTTACTTGCAAACAGCCTGCCCCAGCCAACTTTTGAAAGTTCATGCCTAATACCATCACAATTGACTGAAAATCCAATTTAGAGCTGTAACTTTTAGATCAGGCCTATGCTTATCCATAACTACTTTAAAACTGGTAAAAATTATGATCACTTAACACAAAGTGCTCCACCATGGACACTTCAGTCATTTGCTATGGCTTATTTCCAAACAGAAGGTTAAGTTTTGCTCCTTCTCTCGTAGGTGCATTCACATATTCAATAAGAAAATTTTCTTGTACACCCTTAAATTCCTCTCTTTCCAAGCTCTTCCAACTATAGCTGTCCCAGCCTGTTTGGAAATTTAAAATCCCCTAACTTTATAACCCTCGTGTTCTTCTGATACCCAAGGTCTTCTTACATATTTGCTTCTCAATTTCCCACTGACTGTTGGGATATCTGGCCAATTAGGTGATTATCCCTCTCTTACTTCTCAGTTCCAACCACATAACTTCACTGGCTGTTCTCCCCCGAAGTTCAACCATAATGTTATCCTTAACCAAAAATGCCACTCACACTCCTCTTTTCTGCACCCCTACATCCTTCCTGTAGCAATAATACATTAAGCTGCCAGTCCTGCTCCTCCCTGAGCCACGTTTCTGTAATAGCTATGGTATCCCAGGCCCACATTCCCAACCATGCCTATGTTCATCTGCCTTACCTGTCAGGCTTCTTACATTGAAATAAATTCAGTTTAATTTATCAGTCTTACCTCATTCTCTGCCATGCTCTTGCCTGCCTTACAATACCCTGCCGAACCCCTCTTACTAGTTTAAAGCCTCCTGGTAGCACTAGCAAATCTCCCCACCAGGATATTGGTCCCCTTCCCATTCAGGGAGAACCTGTCCTTCTTAGACTGGCCACTTCTACCCCAGAAGAGACCCCAATATTTCAAAATATGAATCCTTGCCTTTACACCAGGTCCTTAACCACACATTCATCTGCTTATCCTCCTATTCCTACTTAGCACAGGAAGTAATCTGGACATTACCAGCCTTTCGGACCTACGTTTTAACCTCTTGCCTAGTATTGTATATTTTCTCTGCAGAACCCTGTCCCTTTCTCTATCTATCTTGTTGGTGCCAACATGCGCAACAACCTCCTGCTGGCCACTCCCCCCTTTCAGAATATTCTTCCTTGACCTTGGCAACCAGTGAAGAAAGTCCCCTATCACAGTTGATTGCATGCAATCTCATTATACATACCATTCTTTACAACAGAGCTGGTCACGGTACCAAAAAGAGGGCTGGCAGTACTATACTCCCCCAAGAGTTCATCACCCTCTACAGTGCCCAAAACAGCATACTTGTTGGAGGTAGGGATAGCCACAGGAGATTCCTGCACTACCTACCTACCTCTCCTACCTTTCCTAGCGGTAACCCATCTACCTAACTCTATCTATGGTTCTTCTATATTTTCTAAAATTATCATCCATCCCTCTCCTTCAGAATGACAAGTCACTGCTTTGATTTCTGATGAATTCAACCAGCTGTATTTCTGAAATGGATAATAGATATTTACAGTTTGTGGATACAGTTTTATGTTTGGATGTAGCCTTCTCAAAAGACTGAGTATCTTTGGGACGGCACGGTGGCTCAGTGGTTAGCACTGCAGCCTCACAGCGCCAGGGACCCAGGTTCAATTGCAGCCTCAGGTAACTGTCTGTGTGGAGTTTGCACATTCTCCTCGTGTCTGCATGGGTTTCCTCCGGGTGCTCCGGTTTCCTCCCACAGTCCAAAGATGTGCAGGCTAGGTGGATTTCCCATGCTAAATTGCCCATAGTGTTCAGGGGTGTGTTTGGGTTATAGGGGGATGGGTTTGGGTGGGATGCTGCAAGGGGTGGTGTGGACTTGTTGGGCCTAAGGACCTGTTTCCACACTGTAGGGTATCTAACCTTAACAAGAAAATTTGAAGTGAATCGGTATGATCTCCATATCATAAATATTAATAGCTAAATTGGAATCATTCTTAAGTCCTTTTCAAATTTGGTATTTATGCATAAAGGTCATGATTATGGTAAATCCCAAAGGGTATTAAAACATTAGGACTCTATTCTCTAAAAACAGTAATTGAAGCAGCAGCAGAGGTTGAAAATGTCAATATTGACACTGGTAGAGTTTCATTTCAGTAAGATTAAGGGTAGTTGGAATCAAAGATTAAGATACTGATTAACAATGGGTTATCGGTTAACTGTGACTCATTTGGTGTTGTATATGGGTCTAAAGGGTTTAACGTTACATTGCATGCCAATATTGTGAAATAAACCTAAAACCTGTTCTGTCATTCAAGATGATAATGGCTGATAATCTAAAATGGCACTCTGTTCCTGCTTTCCTCCCATGCCCTTTGATTCCTTTAGCCCTAAGGATAACACCTAACTCTTCCTCAAATATTCAATGTTTTGGGCTCAACCGCTGTCTGTGGCCCAGAATTCCACAGGCTCACCACTCTCAGGGTGAAGAAATTTCACCTTAATTCACTTTAATTACCCTGTGTCCTTTTAAATAATGCTCCCTAGTCATTGGGAGCATCCTTCCTGAGTTTACCCTGCCTAGTCTTGTTAAAGTTTTGTGTTTCTGAGATGTTGAGCTTCTTGAGTGTTGTAGGAGCTGCACTCATCCAAATAAGTGGAGTTTTCCATCATGTTCCTGGCTTGCGCCTCGTAGATACCAGACAGATTTGACGATACTGTAGGAAAAGTAAAGTAGGGCCTCTTGAGACACGGTCTTAAGGCCTGCATCTCCCAACAATATTTGCAGTAATTATAGCCTATTATAGCCTATAAATCACTGCAAAGCTGTAATAAATAACTTCTACTCCACAAGATTCTTCTCTTTGGATCAAAAAGTGGATAACCTTGTGCACATTAAACCACAGACACTCCTAAAAATAACATACTTAGGAGTTGATACTAGTGTTACTTCTGAGATTAGAAGATTGTATGTTTTAATTTTACTCTAGCCACATACAAATAAAAGTTTTAACTGAGACTCCTCCACAGTATTGACAGTGTTGGGGGGTATACTGCACTGTTGGAGCAGCTGTCTTTTGGATGAAATGTTGGACCAAACTGTGTCTGTACACCTCAGGTGGATTTGGAAGATCCCACAATATCAGAGAAGGGCAGAGAAGTTATCCTTCAATCAAAATCAGTGTCATTGGTTTATTCTTCATGCTTCTGGTGTGAGCTTTCTGGGCACAAATTGCCTGAAATGTTCCCAAACATACAGAAGTGACTATTCTTCAAAAAGCACTGCAATGGCTGTAAAATATTTGGGAGCATCCTGAGATTGTGACCTGTGTTACATAAGTACAAGCCTTTCTTTGGCCTGACTACATTGTGGAACTGGCCCAAGGACCAAATGGCTTACTGCTGTTCCTTTGTTCCTGAGTAACATAACACAACAATCATCAAGTTTATGGAGCAAAGTAGAACAAGGGGGAAGAAAAATCAGTTCAAAAATGATGTCCCTATGTCTGGGCCATTATTAAAGTTCAACCTGCTTCGAAGGTATGTTGTAACAGGTTGATTTAAAAATAATGGTATATAATAACGCAGAAAATCTGCCTTGTTAAACCAATGATCTGAATTCGTTGTTCCTATTTTTGATGGATTACTGATCATTTGGTAATGCAATTTTATTGTCCCTATTGCATTCAACACACTCTTTTGCTGACAAGTGCATTTATGTAGAATATTATTGTGTCCTTAGAACATCTCAAAGCACCCAGCAATCAATAAATTATGTGTGAAGTGCCTCAGTCTGTTATTCCATAGAAAAGTTCTACAAGTAGATGACTGAGCAGCTCATTCAATTTTTGATATTATGAGTTGTGGGAAAAATACTTGGCGTATCTGAGAGAATTTCTTACTTGATTGTGTTATTGGATCTTGAAATCAATAGTACTCCGATTTCCTATCTCACTTGTATGGCTGCCTCTCCAATAATACAGTATTCCTTCGTACCGCACTGAGGTATCAGCCTATGCTATGTGCTGAACTGCTGGTGCTAGTCAGGAATGAAAAAGCGTATTGGCTCCAACTAATAAAGAACATTCAATGGCCACTGATCTGGCAGCATGGCAATTAACTTTCATTAAATTGCACAAATACTTACAAGTTACCCTGTTGCTGTACTTGTGTCATTCTGCCCACATGGAAAAATGCTGGGGTTACCAACTCTCAAGAATTGTCCTGAGATTGTCAGGCCTTATAGAAAATTAACCAAGAGCACTTGCTTGTAAAAGACTCATCAGAAATATTGTAGGATCATTAAACAAAATAATAGTTTTTAAATCAAAATTGTTTTGAATATCTTTGTTTGCTCATTATAAAAGTATGGCATTGGAAGGCATTTATTTTCAAAAACAATCAAGATTACTACAACTCAATAAAGAGTCTGTATGGTTTGTGTTTGGTCTTGGGAAGACAGGGCATCTAAAGGAAGGACTGATAGGAGTTTGAACACAGGCTAGTTTGAGGCGGGGAGTTTAGGTAACGAAATCTTCAGGGATACACAAGTAGAATTGAAAAACCGAGGCAATTATGCTCTGCTTCCATGCTGTTGCTACATTTTGCTTCAGTAATATGCATCCATTCACATTTGAGTGGGGCTAATGTGGTGGCCATCCCTCATACATATCCAACTGAGACTATGCTTGAGACGAGGAGTGAGGTCGTAAACCATAACCTTTTTCCACAGGTACATGTTCTCATAGGGAAGTCAAACTTTTGGTATGAACTGATGATTGACAAATTTTATACTAAATAATCATCAGTAAATCTAAAGTAAGTAGACTCCAAATCATTTAATATGAAATACTATCAGCCAGAATCAGGAAGATATCTCAATTGAATATCATGTAAAAGAGCATTGATTGACTGTATCTGGTCCTCATATCATATATATTTGAAAATATGATAATTCTAAATCCACATAATGGAGAACAAAATTTTTCGAATAAGATTTTTTTTTGTTTCTGATAAACTTTGAGATCTGGATCATATTTGATGTTACTAATTATCATGTTCTCAAACATTTCCCTCCACAATTTTGTGCCTTCCCCTCTCCATTTCCACTTCCCTATGCAACAACAAACAGGATCCATTAATACGTGTCAATGGTGGAGTGGTGACAGTTCGGGATGTGCAAGAAAACACTATAGGAGGAGCACAGCTATGTGAGAATTTTGAGAGGCTGGAGACAGAGCGCTAGCGAGGGACAAGGTCACAGATAGATTTGAAAGCAAGGATTTGAAATTTGAGATGCTTTACCATATCCCAAGATGCTTTACAAAAACATCAACAAGCAAACTTTGATGCTAATCATCAAAATTTTTGTGTTTAACATTTTTAGTTAAAAGAATAGATGTGTGGTGCATCTGAACAGACATTCAGGAGGTGGAGATGTTTGGAGAAGAAATACCCAGACAGCTGAAGGTTAAAGGTTCAGCAGTGAGGCCAAAGGGAGACCAGAATTGCTAAACTGGAGGAGGTTAAGGTACAGCAATTTAATGCTAGAACCCAGTATTGGAGGTGCATTGTGTGAATGAGGGAGAGATTGTCCTTGTTTAATAACTCATGTTTATAAGTTCCTTCAAAAGCAAAGCCGCTTGGGTCTACTGCAAAAGGTTGGTTTACTATAAAAAATGTAACCTGCCAGTTTGAGATTTTGGGCCTCCATATGGATCCTCTTCTCTCAGAACAAATTTTAAAACAGCAGAGAATGAGTTTCATCAGGACTTATGACATTTCCTTATGGCAGTTTGAAGCTGTTGGAGGGGAAATGTTGCAATTCTGAGGGCTTGTCAAGAAGGGATTCTCTCTTTGCTCCATTCTGAATTGTGGCAGTATGAGTTTTGCAATTTCACTGCTCCAACTGTTGAGAATACTTTGACTTATCAGGAAATGAGAAGTTGGGCAGCATAAACTGCTAAACTGATGCATTGGTGCTAGGTTGCCCCCAGACCCCCTCCTTTTCAGCACTCAAAGAAAGTCAATTGCTGAACCCAACATAGCTCAGAATCAACAGTGAGTTATGACAGTTGACTGCATCATTCCAAAATTGGCCCATCTTTGTTAATGACTTTTTAACTCGTCTTCCTGGATGGTAAGAGCACTTAGGCTATTTGTAAAATCTATTTTCAAGAAGCTGAGTAGCAGAACAAACATTATTTTGTTTAGCTTGCCAAAATGAAGAATGAAGGAACATATGAAAACAGCAACTGTCAGGCCTTAGGACATCTCAAAGCACTTTACAGTTAAGAAGTACTTTTGAATTCTTCTCACTGTTGTGAATTAGAAAATGCATGAGGAGAAGTAGGACAACTCCCCTGCCCTGCGCTGGAATGTCCCATGAAATTTCTTTTTACATCTATTAGACAGCAAACAGCATTGGCAACAGTTCAGCACTTGCTCAGTATTGCACTGGAGAATTGCTCTGGATTATGTGCTCAAATGATGACTGGCAGCAAAATTGTTCTGATCAGCTGTGTATTTCTTTCTACTGTTAAATACAATGAGATCACAGCTTGGAAATGTGAATAACATCTGACGCTGAGTTAAATTTAATCTTTTGACCTCTATTGTCATTTTATTTTGTCAAGGAGCTCCATAATAAGGACTGTACAAAAGCAAATAATCTGTTACACCTCTTTGAACAATCACAATTACAATATTGTACGCAAAGGTAGGTAGTGTTAAATGAAACCCTTACAGTTTTGATAGTCAGTGGCTCATTTGGTAGTCCCAACTCATCGTCTCCCTTATCAGAAAAAATCTCTTTCCCCAGCTGGTCAACACATCAGCTTATCAGGGACAGCTCACTGCAAGCATATTGCTGTCCATATTTTCAAATAACATGGAATAAGTTTTAAACATAGAATAGTGCAGGACAGAAGAAAATGAAAAAGTTATGAAGGTTACGAATAGTTTTCAGTACACCATATAGCTTTACTTCAAATTACAACTCTGCCTTTCTCCCTTTGATCTGCCACTATCATGTGGATTTCTGCCTCCAGCAGGATACATGTACCTGATGGAGCAATACGGTGCTTAAGTTAGGTCCCCTAATATAACAGTAACATAGAACTGATCTATTCAATAGGCATCAAATATATATGCAGGACAGACATAGGGCTGCGGCTGGGCTATACTAAGACCGGTTTACAAACAGTAGCATACTTCCAATGGTGTGTCATGCTTCAAAGTGGCCTCTGTTAATATGGAGACTGAGACCTACATGCTACTGGGTCACATCTTATGATACGAAGATGATACCATGCATATGTCTCTCGAAGGTACACTGCATACTAGCTGTGAGACATAACACAACGCTTGTCTACATTTGCACTTGTTCAGCACTTTGGGCAGTAGCAGGCTTGCAATAGCTTTGATCCCAGAGCCTGGTTGTTAAAGGGATAAAATTTTTCATTGATACATAACCATCTGACACCACAAAGCACTTTACAGTCAAATAGTGCATTTTTTGTGGTGTAGCCTCTGTCATGTTGGAAATATAACAGACAACAGGTGCATAGCAAATGCCCATTAACACCAATGTAGCAGCGATCAGATAATCTGCTTTTGTGACATTTGTAAAGACATTAATGTGGGATGGGAAACAGGAATTAGGTCCCTGCTCCACTCCAAAATAGCACCATGGGATCCTGAACAATACCTGAGAGAATAGGTGGGACATCAGCTAAATGTAATATCTGAAAGATGACAACTCCAACAATTAACCCTTCCCTTGGGACTGCACTAAAATATTCACATTGCTTTTTGTGCTGGAATGGGTTTTAACCCAGAAACTTTAACGCAAAGTGAGAGTTTGACCAGCTGCCTCATGGCCCACAGTCACTTTTGTGGCTAAATTATAATGAGCCAAGCAGGAAGCTTCATTCAAGTAGCTTGTTTCTGAGAGAGTTATGAAGTTCACGGCCTTAGACGGGATGCTGGTGTCATGATGAACCTGCTGCATTGTCAACGTTGAGAGATTAACAGAATCATATTGCTGTGTCTTCACTTTGGCCTAGTCAATATCCTGGAATTTCTTACCTAACTGTGGGTGTAATTACCTCCCGTGACTGCAGTGGTTCAAGAGGGCTGTGGAACACCATTTTCTCCAGGGTAGTTAGGGAATTCCAGCATTGCCCACATCCCACGAATGAATACATTTTCCTAAAAAAGCCCTTGAAAGCTGCTCAGGCATTTTAAAACTCAATTTCAGAAGGAAAAAAAATGGCAAAATCCCAAAGCGTTCTGAAGTGACCCAGCAAACCATTTACTTGAATAAAAAAAAATTGCTTCAGAGTTTTGAGGGATGGGGCTTAAGTGCAGCCTTGTCAGCATTGTGATCAGCCTGGGAACAGATATATGAAAAGCAAACTGGAAAAGTCCAGTTATAAGGTGGATTAGTTTTTTTTATATATTCTGCTGTCTTGTAAATTTTCCTTTTTACCTAATTTTTATTAAAGATATGTCAAAATAATAAACACCATGTGGATTTTACATATTTCTGTGTGACATAATTAATTTAGGAAAGATTAGCTTGGCCCGGATAACCAAGCTTAAAGTATTTGGCACAATAACAGCACTCCAAATTTAAGATCATCTTTAATTCTTTATCTCTGTGAGAGAGGTACTTGTCACGGAGATAGATGTTGACACTTACTCTGATGTATCTTGAATCTTTTTAGTAAGTGACAGACCAATACTAATTTCATTGTCAGAATTATGTGTGATAATTGTGAACCTATCAACACTGTTTAAATGTACTGAATGAATTATTTCCTACAGCTGAGTTCTGTTCTGTTTTTATTTGAGTTTGTTTCTATCACATTCTAGACCACTTAATATTCCATAAACAATCTTAAAAGAATTTTCAGGGAAAACAACAATGCGTAAATGATATATATTATTTTTAACGGGCTTGGGGAGGCAATGGCCCAGCGATATTATTGCTAAGCTGTTAATCCAGAGACTCATGTAATGTCCTTGGTTCAAATCCTGCCATGGTAGATGGTGGAATTGGAATTCAATAAATATCTGGCATGAAGAGTCTAATGATAACCACAAATCCATTATCATTTGTCAGGAAAAACCCATCTGGCTCACTCATGTCCTTCAGGGAAGAAAACTGCCATCCTTATCTTGTCTGGCCGAGGTGTGACTCCAGAACCACAGCAATGTGTTTGACTCTTAACTGGCCTCTGGGCAATTAGGGATGGGCAATAAATGCTGCCTAGTGGTGACATTCTCATCCAATGAATGAAAAAGAAATTGGGAAGTAACATTCAGGCCAAACAAGAGCCAGATAATGACCATTCCCAAAATGGAGAGCCTAATTACCCCCTGTGATATTTAACTGCAGCTCCCCACTACAGTCTCAAAGCAATTAGTGATAGGCAATAATTACAGGGCTAGGCTGCAATCCCATATCCTATGAAGGAATACATTTTTAAGAAGTCCCACATTGTCAACACCCGAAGTTTACCATTGACCAGAAACTTAACTGGACCAACCTTTTGAATGCTGTAGCTACAAAAATGTTGGAGGTTGAGTATTTTGCAGTAAGTGACTCATCTCTTCACTCCCCAATGCTAATCCATTATAGAATCCCTACATTGCGGAAACGGGCCCTTTTGCCCAACAAGTCCACACCAAGACTTGGAGCATCCCACCCAGACCCATCCCCCTGTAACCCACTTAATCAACAAACCCCTGAACACTATCAGCAATTCAGCACAGCCAATCCACCTACCCTGCAAATCAGGAGCACTCAGAGGAAAGCCACACAGACATGAGGAGAATGTGCAGACTCCACACTGACAGTTGCCTGAGGGTGGAATTGAACCTGGGTCCCTGGTGCTGTGAGGCAGCAGTGATTAGATTAGATTAGATTCCCTACAGTGTGGAAACAGGCCCTTCGGTCCAACGATTCCACACCGACCCTCAGAGCATCCCACCCAGAGCCACCTATAACCCACCTAATCTACACATCCCTGAACACTATGGGCAATTTAGCATGGCTAATCCACCTAGCCTGCACGTCTTTGGTCTGTGGGAGGAAACCAGAGCATCTGGAAGAAACCCACGCAGACATGGGGAGAATGTGCAAACTCCACACAGACAGTTGCCCGAGGGTCGAATGGCACCTGGATCCCTGGCGCTGTGAGACAGCAGGGCTAACCACTGAGCCATCATGCTGCCCCTCTTGGGCCACTTTCCCCAACAGCTTTGTGGGTGTACTAACATCCCAGGAACTGCATCTTCAGCATCTCCATGGCAAATAGGAATGGGCAATTTAGGTGAGATAGAAATCCCATTAATGAATAAAAAGAATGTGGAAATAGCCAGAACTCTGCAATGATGAAGAGACACCCGGTAAGGTGCGAATCTGTGCAAGTGGCTGGTCAGTTCTTGCTACTCAAGGCATTAATCTTACACATCTTATACTTTATATTTTCACAAATTTCCTTCTTTTGCAAATTAGTCACCTGTTAAATTCACTTCAAAGTGACAAGTCCCATAACTAATAGCATAAAAGCTTTCCAATTTGTGATAATTGTTAATGATCACTAATCAACATCAGTGGACGAGAAAGAGCACAAAGAACATAACTAGATATTGAATGCTTGTTGGAGATGTTAAAATATTATTTTTTAAAATACTAAATAATTTTTATCTTTCACTTTACTTTGTCTTTAATGTCTCTCAACCTACTTTTTAATTCCCTTTATTTATTTAACTTCCTGCATCTGATTTAACTCTGAATTCGAGCACTTTCATTTCACCTTCTTTCTCCGTTCTTTTAGTCTTTCATTTCTCAATCCTTTTGTCCTAATGATAAACGGTGTAAAATGATGGATGAGTGCTCCTGCTGCCCACCAGTTTCCTTGTTTACCTCGCTGAGCCATTGTGAGCTCAAACTTCTGCAATCTAATGGAGATTTGTTTTATGAGTTGAAGAGTGCAGTAAATATCAACTTGCATTTGCTTAGTACTTTTAACACATCCCACATCTAAGGAATTGGACGTGTTGTGACATGCCCTGCTTCACAAAACTCTGGGCCAAAGCAACCTTGTCAACAAGATAATGCAACACCCTTCAAGATAAAGCATTGTGCTATTTTTAATAGGTTGTAATCAAACATTCTTTCTAAGGTGCTGTGTACAGAACTGCCCCCATCACTCCAGGTGTGGTCTAACTTGTGCCACATACAGCTGAGCCTTGATTTCCACTCCTTTGTATACTAGCCCTCTAGACATAAGGCTGATTTTGGTAATCTTGAATCCCTACAGTGTGAAAGCAGGCCACTAAGCCCACCAATTCCACACCAGCCCTCCAAAGAGCAGCCCACGCAGATCCACTCCCCAATCCTATCCCCTTAACCCTGTATTTCCCATGGTTAATCTACCCAGCCGGCATATCCCTGCACACTATGGGCATTTTCGCATTGCCAATCCACCTAACCAGCACATCTTTGGGCCCTGGGAAGAAACTAGTGCACCCAGAGGAAACCCAAGAAGACGTGGGGAGAATATGCAAACTCCACATGGACAGTCACCCAAGGCTGGAATTGAACTTGGGTCCCTGGTGCTGTGAGGCAGCTGTGCTAACTACTGAGCCTTGGTGGTAAAAGATCACTGACCAGAAACATTAACTCTGTTTCCATCTCCAAAGATGCTGTTGGACCTGCTTGACATATACAACATTTCCTGTTTGGATAACAGAAAAACACTACGTGACCGAAGTGGGAATGGAAAGTTAGACGGTGATCTGTAATAGTGCTTTCATTGGACGAGGACAATGGTGAATTTTGAAAACAACAAATGCATATTGATTCTGACCAGCTCCTTATACTTAGTTAACCCATTAAGTCCTGTGTCTTGAGAATCTGATACAGTTTCTGTAAGTAAGCTTCTGACCACAGCAAATGTACCTGATGTGTAGAGCCTTTCTCGATGTTTTGGATAAATTATTTTGCTTGCCATTGATTTTGAAGCTGCAATTTTATTTCCCCTCACCAAAACTTCTAAAAATAAAACTTTACCACTGAGGTTAGTCCATGACTCAGGTCCAGCCCCAGGCTTGAACACAAATGTAGGAATATGGGAAGATCATTTGACAAATTCATGAATAATTTGCAACCTCATAGATCATTGAGTCCCGACAGTGTGGAAACAGGCCTTATGGCCCAACAAGTCCAAACTGGCCCTTGGAGCATCCCACCTCGTCCCATATCCTTATAACCCACCGAATCTGCACACTCCTGAACATTATGGGCAATTTAGCATGGCCAATCCACCTACCCTGCACATCTTTGGACTGTGGGTGGCACGGTGGCTCAGTGGTTATCACTGCCGCCTCACAACGCCAGGGACCCGGGTTCGATTCCAGGCTCGGGCAACTGTCTGTGTGGAGTTTGCACGTTCTCCCCGTGTCTGTGTGGGTTTCCCCCAGGTGCTCCAGTTTCCTCCCACAGTCCAAAGATGTGCAGACTAGGTGGATCGGCCATGCTAAATTGCCCGTAATGTTCAGGGGTGTGTGGATTATAGGGGGATGTGTCTTGGTGGGAGGCTGAAGGCCCTGTTTCTACACTGTGGGGAATCTAATCTAATCTAAAAACTGGAGCATCCACACGCAGACATGAGGAGAATGTGCAAACTCCACACAGACAGCCATCCAAGGGTGGAATCAAACCTGGGCCCCTGACGCTATGAGGCAGCAGTGCTAACCACTGACCTACCCTGTCACCCCACTGCCCTCCTATATAGCTCTGAGATGTGTCTACATCTGATGTTACCTGTGCAAAATCCTGCAAATCCACTGGGAAGACAGACACCCCGGCACCAGCATCCTCAACCAGACCAACATCCCCAGCATCAAGGCACTGACCATCCTTGATTCGCTGCACTGGGTCGGGCACATCATTTGCATGACTGACACGAGACTCCCCAAGCAGTGACTCCCAGAAATGAGCCCCAGGTGGACCAAGTGCTTCAATGACACCCTCCAGGCCTCACTGGTGAAGTGCGACATTCCCACAGACACCTGGGAATCATTGCACCAAGACCATCCAAAATGGAGGAGGACTATCTGGGAAGGTGTCGAGCAGAAGCCAGGCAAAAACAGTGAAAGGAATGCACTACCACACCGACACTCCACCCCTCTCTTCCCATGACCTCCTTCTACCCGTAATGTAGCACAGCCTGCAGTAGCTGTATCGGTCTGTGTAACCACGTACAGGCTCACACTGGGAGTGGAAGCGAATCATCCCTGTACGTGAGGGGCCATCAGTCATAATGATTGCATAACATGTTTGATTTGCAAAATTCTATCGATCTCAGCTTTTAAAATTAATCTAACATCAATTTCTATTTGTGGGAGAGAGCTTCAAACATCTACCATCATTTCTTGGTGTTGCCTGGCCTCACTCTTGAAAGATGCCCATGGCCTTCATTCTTAGGATCTCGTCCATTCCTAGATACACCAAGCAGTGAAAGCAAATTCTATCTGTGCATTCCCCTTAAGCCCTTGAAAACTTCAATCAATTCACCCTTACCCTTTTCTTAACTTGGAATTCAACCTTTGTGTAATCTGTTCTCGCAATTATCTTTGGAGTGCAGATGCCATTCTGGTAAACAGGCTGCTCTCCCTCAGAGGCTGACACACCTGCCAAATAGTTGTGTCCAAAATTGCTGAAATGACCGTGCTCCATGTGTGGTCGATCCAACCAGGGTTTAAACTGAAACATGACTCTTTGTTCCAGTTCTCTGCAGATAAGAAAAAAACTGCATTCTGGTAACCTTTTTGATTATTGTTTTCTTCTGTAGGTGCTTTTACATGTTGATAGCATAAAATCTAGGCTGACCCACTTGTGCAGGACCGAGGGAGCACTGCACTGTCAAGTGTGCCATCTTTCAGATGTATAGTTAAACAGACGCCCCACCCAGACTCTCAGCTCGGGTCAGGGAGGTGCCTTCTGACTTTGATGAACCAAAGAATTGATTGACTTTAATAAACTGGGTTGAACTGTTAAAGAGAAAACAGTGGGAAGCATCAATCATTCATACTATGCAAAACCAGAGTGTGATGTTGAAAAGTAACAGCTCCATTCGTGTAATTAAGCAAATATAATCACATGTTAAGGCAATGGCAATCTGTCAAAAAGGAAAGGTTTACACAGATGCAATAGAAGTAGAATCCAGTGCATTGGGAGAGCTACAAAACACACAGCAGGTCATCAGAGAAATTATTAAAGAAATGCAGATTGACATTGAGAGCAATTTCAAAACCAACAGCCGAAGGAAGTTATAAATACATTTGAATGATTTATTGCCACATGTATCTGGAGAGACACAGTGAAAAGTGCTCTGTTGCCACAATCCAACACCATTTTGAGCTATGAAAGAATAAAAAGAAAGCACTTAAATAGAGTTCATCTTTATTGTCCATCATGGGCCTCCTGCAGTGCCACAATGATGCCACCCGAAGGTGGCAGGAACAGCAACTCATATTCCGCTTGGGAACCCTGCAGCCCAATGGTATCAATGTGGACTTCGCCAGCTTCAAAATCTCCCCTTCCCCCAGTGCATCCCAAAACCAAGATAATAAAATGTGAGGCTGGATGAACACAGCAGGCCAAGCAGCATCTCAGGAGCACAAAAGCTGACGTTTCGGGCCTAGACCCTTCATCATTGTGTGGTGCAGTGGGGGGAGGGGATGAACTGGGCTGGTTTAGGGATGTGGTGGGGGAAGGGGAGATTTTGAAACTGGTGAAGTCCACATTGATACCATATGGCTGCAGGGTTCCCAGGCGGAATATGAGTTGCTGTTCCTGTAACCTTCGGGTGGCATCATTGTGGCAGTGCAGGAGGCCCATGATGGACATGTCATCAAGAGAATGGGAGGGGGAGTGGAAATGGTTTGCGACTGGGAGGTGCAGTTGTTTGTTGCGAACTGAGCGGAGGTGTTCTGCAAAGCGGTCCCCAAGCCTCCGCTTGGTTTCCCCAATGTAGAGGAAGCCGCACCGGGTACAGTGGATGCAGTATACCACATTGGCAGATGTGCAGGTGAACCTCTGCTTGATGTGGAATGTCATCTTGGGGCCTGGGATGGGGAAAACCAGCCCAGTTCGTCCCCTCCCCCCACTGCACCACACAACCAGCCCAGCTCTTCCCCTCCACCCACTGCATCCCAAAACCATTCCAGCCTGTCTCTGCCTCTCTAACCTGTTCTTCCTCTCACCCATCCCTTCCTCCCACCCCAAGCCGCACCTCCATCTCCTACCTACTAACCTCATCTCACCTCCTTGACCTGTCCGTCTTCCCTGGACTGACCTATCCCCTCCCTACCTCCCCACCAATACTCTCCTCTCCACCTATCTTCTTTTCTCTCCATCTTCGGTCCGCCTCCCCCTCTCTCCGTATTTATTCCAGAACCCTTACCCCGTCCCCCTCTGTGATGAAGGGTTTAGGCCCGAAACGTCAGCTTTTGTGCTCCTGAGATGCTGCTGGGCCTGCTGTGTTCATCCAGCCTCACATTTTATTATCTTGGATTCTCCAGCATCTGCAGTTCCTATTATCACAGTTTCCAAACCATATCCAGTTTTGGGCTGACAAGTGACAAATCACGTTCAAGGCTCACAAAGCCAGACTATACCATCACCAATCAGAGACAATCTAACTACCATCCCTTGACATTTAATGGTGTTACCATTACTGAATTCCCCACTATCAACATCCTGGGGGTTACCATTGACCAGAAACTCAACTGGACTCACCACATTAATATGGCAGTGACAACAGCAGGTCAAAGGCTCCGAATACTGCAATGAATTACTCACGTCATTACTCCCCAAACCTGTCCACACCTACAAGGCACAAGTCAGCAATGTGATAGAATAGAATATTCCCCATTTGCCTGGATGGGTGGAGCCCAGCAACACTCAAGGAACTTGACACCATCCAGGGCAAAGCAGCCCCCTTGCTTGGCACCAAATTCAAAAGCATCTACCCTCACCAGCACTGCCACTCAGTGGCAGCAATGTATGCTATCTACAAGATGTACTGCAGAAAATCACCAAAGTTCCTTAGTCAGCACCTTCCAGACACATGACCACACCTGTCAAGAAGAACAAATGCAGTAGACACATGGGAACACCACCAACTGCAAGTCTACCTGCAAGTCAATGTCCATCCTGACTTAGAAATATATTGAATTCTTTCACTCTCACCTTTGTAGATACCTTTGTATCTAAAATGGTGCCAGGAATGGTGACTTTGTACACTTTTACTGTACTCCTGTATCCTTGTACTTGAGTACACATGACAATAAAATCTAATTTTAATTTTAATTCTAAGAATATGAACACTAGGGCAATCTTTATTTCTCATTTTCCTATAGCCTTTGAAAAGGTGATACTGGGCTGCCTTTGTGAACAGTAGCAGTCGATGTGGTGTAGACATAACTACACTGCTGTAAAGAAGGTGGATCCAAAAATTGACAGTGACAGTGAGGTAATGGTGATGTAGAAAGTAGTTCCCATGCACTTTCTACTTTTGCAGTGTTAGCTGGCGAATGGGAGTTTACAAAGTAATGGCAGGGAAGCCTTGACTCTTCTGAAAAGGAAAGGCAAGAAATTGGGAGTAAAAGTTAATTCCAAAAATTGCAACACTGTTAAATCAAATGTAATTCGAATTAAAAATATTGTGATATGCAATATTCTCATGATTGGAGCAACATTTACGTACAGTGAGAAAACATCAATTTATCTTTAATAATTCTTATAATTAGTTGATCTCCTCTAGTTTTTAACCAAAGTACATCTTGTATTTATTGGAGTCCTGTGCAAGTACTGTGTCCTTCACATTTGCAGGTTAAAAATGTTCCTGCATATCTTTATGCAAAAACAGCTGCTATCTCACAAATGCTTAAATATTAACTAGGAAGATTAAAATCAATTACTGTCATGCAAAAATAAAAGCGCATACTTTTGAATATTCACATATTTTCCCTCATAAATATGTTTTTCACCTGTACCGAACCACGATCTGTAAAATTAAGGTGATTTTCGCCATGTTAGGAATCATTTTCTCATCTGGCCAAGTACTTACTATAAACTGCCAAGAATGCCCAATAACATGTACTCAGCTGAGCAAAATATTTTTATTCAATTTAGTTTCAGTCTTGTGACAATGGCCTTCAGCATTGTATGATGCATCACAATTATGTACAATTTCATTGAGTGCACAAACCAGCCAGCCATAAACATGGTAATGTTAGCACTGTAAGAATCTTCCACAAAGTAGCTCACAGCAAATAATTTATGACTGTGTTTTGACACATAAAGGATGTTTTGGACACTTGGAAGTTTATGCAACTCATTAGTTACATTGGATGAGATAATGGGAACTGCAGATGCTGGAGAATCCAAGATAACAAAGTGTGAAGCTGGATGAACACAGTAGGCCAAGCAGCATCTCATGAGCACAAAAGCTGACGTTTCGGGCCTAGGCCCTTTTCTGATGAAGGGTCTAGGCCCGAAACGTCAGCTTTTGTGCTCCTGAGATGCTGCTTGGCCTGCTGTGTTCATCCAGTTACATTTGATGTTTAGGTTTCCCATCTCCTTGCCTGCTCTTGTTTTATATTTTAGTTGATTTGAAATATGAACTTTCTATAAACATACAAAAAGCCTCCTTATATCGAATTTATTTTTTGACATTGTAGATAAATTGTTGACAAGTCAGTCATTTTTACATAAGGGAGAGCTTACCTTTTATTTCATTTACCTGATGGGTTTCTCCTGTTTCACAGATCAGTTATATTTCTAAACTCTGAGAAGGAATCTCAATTCAGATTCATTTAATCACTTTTGGTAGAAAATAGGGGAAAGGAATACTAGAAAATTTAGGTGCCTTTATCTATATTCTTTTTGTTGTAGATTTGTCTCTCTTCTTTCTAAGACACTATCATTCGCTGGGGATTAGTTTTACAACTGATAGGCAGCTCTGGCATTTAATTCCTCTGGGCAGCTGTGTAGTCAGTATCAATAGATTATTTAACTATTATAGATAACCTTAATCCTGACCTCAACTGGCACCTGACAGATATATGTTTCCCACCAAAAATCAATTCTGCAATTGCCAGAAGCAGTAATCCTTGTAAAAATGTTTCTGTTTGCTGAGGTACCTGGTTCTAATTGTGAAACCAAACCTGGCTGAGCTTTTTAGTTTGTGCAGCATCAGTCAAAGCAACAATATTTGGGCCTGGTGCTTTAGGGTGGCTCATTGTACACTTCAACCAAATTCTTGTCTAGATTATTAGAGATGAAGTTTTAGAATTCTGTAACATTTATCTGTCAGAAAATATGAATAGAAAATTCAAATATTTGTGTCCTTTCGAAGCTTATCCAATTTTGGATGTACATATGAGAATTTGGGGAGGTGATGGCCTGTTGGCATTATTGCTGAACTGCTAATCCGGAGACCTAGATAATGTTCTGGGAATCCAAGTTCAAATCCCACTATGGCAGATGGTGGAATTTGAATTTGATACAAATCTGGAATTAGGAGGCTAATGATGACCATGAATCCATCACTGATGTTCAGAAAAGCCCATCTGGTTCACTCACATATATTAGGGAAGGAAATCTGTCATCCTTATCTGGTCTGTCCTACATGTGACTGTGGACCCACAGCAATGTGGCTGACTCTTATCTGCCTGATGGGCAATAAATGCTGGCCTGGTCACCAACACCCACATCCTGTGAATGAATACATTAAAAAAATGTCTTCTTCATTGAGCATATAATATAGAACAGTACAGAAAGGAACAGACCCTTTTATTTAATGTCTCTGTGCCAACTGTAATGGCATTCTAAATTTATCTCATCTGCCTGCACATGAGCAGTGCCCCTGTATTCCCTGCCTGTTCGAGTGCCTATCTAAATGTCTCTTAAACATTTCTGTCCGATCTGCTTCTACCCTTGAGTGTAGAAGATTGAGGGTAACGTCTTAGAAGTTTATAAAGCCATGAGAGGCACAGATAAGGTGAATAGCAAAGCTCTTTTCTTGAATATGGGGGAGTTCAAAACTAGGGGGCATTTTTTTAAGGTGAGAGGAGAAAGACTTAAAAGGGGCCCGAGGGACAACTTTTTCACATGAAGGATGCTTCGTATGTGGAATGAACTGCCAGAGGAAGGGATGGATGCAGGTACAGTTACAACATTTAAAAGATATTTGGACAGATACATGAATAGGAAAGGTTTAGAGGGATATGGGCCAAACACAGGCAAATGGGATCAGTTTATTCTGGGAAACTTGACCAGCATGGGCAAATTAGACCGACTCCTGTCTGTTTTCATGCTGTAAGACTCTATGATTTTATGACCTCCACTAGCTGTGTGTCCCAGCCTCTATGTAAAAAACTTACCTTATCATCTCCTTTAAACATTTTCCCTCACTTTAAACCTATGCCCCCTAATGTTCGACATTTCTACCCTGAGTAAAAGATCCCAACTATCCACCTTATCCATGCTTCTCGTAATTTTATATACTTCTATCAGCCTCTGATGCTCTATTGAAAACAATCCAAGTTTGTCCAATCTCTCCTTATAACAAATACACTCCAGTCCAGATGACATCCTAGTAAATGAGTTTTGCACCGTCTGAAATTGCCAGTCTCCAATATTATTTCCAAGTAAGGAACTTGCCAAGCAGATATGCCTGTCAACTGACCATAATAGCAACTGAATCCAGTACTAACTGAATCCATCACAATTATACTTGGTTAATAATGTAGCCAATAGCTACCAGCAATATTCTCTTGTAAATATAACTGTACAACATAATTCTGTTCAGTTTAGTGATACCAGGCTCAGTCTGAATGTAAACATTAGACCAATCATCTCCAACCAAATGTATAAAAATGATAATTATTTTAATTATGTTGCTTAGATTTACATAGTATTTCCATGGTGACAAAAGATTGTCAGTGTAAGTGATATTGAAGCATGCTGAATGATTTGCTCTACTGCTTGCTGTAAGTAGAGTTATACGTAGGGGATTGTGACATAGTTGTAATGCAGAAATCCAGACTAATGTTTTGGGGTAACAAAGTGTGGGGCTGGACGAACACAGCAGGCCAAGCAGCATCTCAGGGGTACAAAAGCTGATGTTTCGGGACTAGACCCTTCATCAGAAAAGGGGAATGGGGAGTGGATTCTGAAATAAATAGGAAGAGAGGGGGAAGCGGACCGAAGATAGATAGAGGAGAAGGTAGGTGGAGAGGAGAGTATGGGTGGGGAGGTAGGGAGGGAATAGGTCAGTCCAGAGAGGACGGACAGGCCAAGTGGGCAGAATGAGGTTAGTAGGTACGAAATGGAGATGCGGCTTGAGGTGGGAGGAGGGGATAGGTGAGAGGAAGAACAGGTTAGGGAGGCGGGGACGAGCTGGGCTGGTTTTGGGATGCAGTGGGGGAGGGAAGATTTTGAAACTGGTGAAATCCACATTGATACCATTGGGCTGCAGGGTTCCCAAGCGGAATATGAATTGCTGTTCCTGCAACCTATGGGTGGCATCATTATGGCACTGTAGGAGGCCCAGGATGGACATGTCATCTAAGGAATGGGAGGGGGAGTTGAAATGGTTCACGACTGGGAGGTGCAGTTGTTTATTGCGAACCAAGCATAGGTGTTCTGCAAAGCGGTCCCCAAGCCTCTGCTTGGCTTCCTCAATGTAGAGGAAGCCTCACCGTGTACAGCGGGTGCAGTATACCACATTGGCAGATGTGCAGGTGAGCATCTGTTTGATGTGGAACACCATCTTGGGGCCTGGGATGGGGGTGGGAGACAAAGTGTGGGGGCAGGTGTAGCACTTCCTGTGGTTGGAGGGAAGGTGCCGGGTGCGGTGGGGTTGGAGGGGAATGTGGAGCAGACAAGGGAGTGGCGGAGAGAGTGGTCTCTCCGGAAGGCAGACAAGGGTGGAGTTGGAAAAATGTTTTTGGTTGTGGGGTCGGATTGTAGATGGCAGAAGTATTGGAGGAGGATGCATTGTATCTGAGGTTGGTGGGGTGGTATGTGAGGACGAGGGGGATTCTGTTTTGGTGGTTATTGCGAGGGCGGAGTATGAGGGATGAGGTGCGGGAAATGCGGGAGACACAGTCGAGAGCGTTCTTGACCACTGCGAGGACATCTGGGATGTGTGGAAGTGAAATGCCTCATCCTCGGAGCAGATGCGGCAGAGACGAAGGAATTGGGAATAGGGGATGGAATTTTTGCAGGAAGGTGGGTGGGAGGAGGTGTATTCCAGGTAGCTGTGGGAGTCGGTAGGCTTGAAATGGATATCAGTTTGTAGGTGGTTGCCTGAGATGGAGACAGAAAGATAATACTTTGGGGTCATGGGTTCATAGCCCACTGAGTCAACTGGTGAAATTTAAAATGTTCTGTAAATCTGCAACATAAAGTTACTGTTAGTGTTGGTGGTCATGACAACTCTCATTGATGCTTATAAAAACCTACCTGGTCACCCCCCCTCTCACGATTTCTTTCCCAGCTCCCTTCCCTCGCCCCATTTCTGAAGAAGGATCCTGACCCAAAATGTCAACTTTCCTGCTCCTACAATGCTGCTTGGCCTGCTGTGTTCCTCCAGCTCCACACTGTGTTATCTCTGACTCCAGTACCTGCAGTTCTTACCATCTCTGGCTCACATAAATCACTTTCGGAAAGTCAATCTATCCTCTAATCCCTGTCTGGCCGACATGTGGTTCTAGACGCACATCATTGCATTTGATTCTGAATTGTCCCATGAACAAATCATTCAGCTCAAGATCCATTCCGGATGGGAAAGACCGCATCCCATGAAAGAATAATGAGGAAGAGACTGCAGCTACAAGAATTGATATTGAGTCCACTTGCTGGATGCCCATGTTATTACATAGGGCCTCTATACTATAATTGTTAGCTGCTACTTATTCATCCCCAGATAAATTTTCTTGTCCTCCAGACATTAGAAAAGAAGGTATCTGAGTGTTAACGTCACTGGGCTAGTGATACAGGGACCCAGGTTAATGCTCTGGGATAAGTGTTCACATTTCAGCACAGCAGCCAGTGAAATTTAAACCCAATTAACTATTCTGGTATTAGAAACTAGCCTTAGAAATGGTGATCAGCACATATATTGTAAAAAATTGTTGGAAAAAAAGAAATCAGCCTTTGGGATTGGTCAGGCGTTGGTGGCTTAGGGATTAAGGGTTGGGGGATTTTGGTGACAGATGGGGTGTTTGGATGCGTTGGGGGGCTGGAGGGGGGAGTTATTGGGTGTATGACTATTGGAGATTTTTGGGGGGAAATGTGTCAGACGTTAGATCAGATGGATTGTTGGATGTCCAAGGAGCAGTAGTGGGAATCTAGGGAGGGTGGTTGGTCTTTGGGGATGCTGGGTTTAGGTTTCTGTGGTGGGTTGATTGAGTGTTCGGTGGTAAGAGGTGTCAAGTGGGCACATTAGGGATGGGATGAACTGGGGTTCATGTGTTCAGGGGGATCTGTGTGAGTGACTTGGTCTCAGTTTAATAGCTAGCCAGGCATGAGAGCTGGTTTTAATTGCTCAAACCTTCCGGGGCAAATATCCAGCTAAATAAGTGAGAACCCTATGAGATTTTCAATTCTAAATCAGAATTGGGTAATTTGCCTCTTGAGATACAATCTTCTTCAGCAATTTTGATTTAGTCAATGCAACAGGCCTTATGAGAGGTCTCAAAGTATGTCTCTCAGAGAGTGTCTGCTCTCTAACACTCTAGAGACCAAAACAGCTGGTCCTTAGGTACCACCGGAGAGCCACTGAATTACAGTAGTTTCAATAAATCTATGCAGTCAAGTCAACAAATAATTATGCTTTGTTAGTCAGGGAAAGACTCTCTCACCCAATCCAAATTTTAAATTCATGTGAGTACCAATCTCCTGACAATTCAATGTTGGCCAATTTCACAGCTTAGCTAAAACCCTCTGTTTCTACAAAATTTCCTGCAGCTTAAAAGTCAACCATCTAAGAAACCACAAACCTGCTACAAAAGTAACTGAAACAATCTTAACTTGTCTTTTATTCTTCATTTGTGTCTAATTATAGAGTAATAGTGTGGGTGAGTCGACAGAGTGAAATTTCACTTCTTTTTAAACCTACAGGCTAAATGTGTGACAATAAATAAGTTCCCTTACCTTAAAATCGACAAATGTTTCTGCATTTAACTTGGAACAAGTCAGTCTGAAGGTAAGAAAACACAGGAACCTCAAATGCAAAACAACTTGATCACAGACAATAAAATGACAAATTCTATCCATGGCAACTGAATAGAGGTTGGTTTGTTTAAATTAATTCAAATATCAATACTGAAATGGTTATTTTTCATGCACTATTTTGAAAGCGATTTTTAAATGACCTTTCTTTCAGATATTTGATGAGTCCTTGAATACAAACAAAAAGTACCTTCTTTATTTATATAACACAAATGGAGTACTCAGTCATAGTTTACAGACAGTTTTTATCGCTGTCAGATCCATAGCTTTGGATGTGATTACACAAAATACATTGTATAAATAGAGCACATGGCAGTTCGCTTGTGAATCAGCAAAATAAACCATAATCTCTGGTTTGGTTAGTAAACTTCTGATGTGTGTGATATGCATGACTTCTGTGGCTCAAAATAATTTATGGGTTACCTTATAATCTTCTCACAAGTTACTCCGTAATTCCTCACCCCTCAACATATTCATCTTAACCAAGGCATATAATCAGTCTGAATTTTAAGCTTAGTGAGAGAACTCATAACAGAATAAGTGAAAAATGCCATTGATATTATCAACATCTTTTTTCATCTTGTAACTGGTAAATCAACTAACTACCTGTTTGTAATCAGACATTTTCCTTTCGCAAGAGGCACTACACCCACACATCTGTCAGCAACTGCTCACTAATTCAAATAATGAAGTCTGATACCTTTTTTAAAAAGAGTTAAGCATCTAATATAAAATTAAATGGTGGTAACTGGTAATTGTTCACTTTAAAAGGTTTTGTGGAAACTGCCAAACACAGCAAAATACATAGGCAACAGCAACACTTCTTTCACTTTGTCACAAAAGCAAAATATTGTGAATGCAGGCAATCTGAAATTTAAACAACAAGTACTAGAGAAATGAGTGGAGAATCTAGGGCTGCATGGTGGCTCAGTGGCTAGCACTGCTGCCTCACAGTGCTACAGATCCAGGCACAATTCCACCTTTGGATGACTGTCTGCATGGAGTTTGCACATTCTCCCCATGTCTGCACAGGTTTCCTCCGGGTACTCTGGTTTCCTCCCACATCCAAAAATGTGCAGGTTAGGTGGATTGGCCATGCTAAATTGCCCATAGTGTTCAGAGATGTGTAGAATAGGTGGCTTATAGGGGAATGAGTCCGTGTTGGTTTGTTGGGCCGAAGGGCCATTTTCCCCACTCTAGGGATTCTACGATCCAATCCTATTGGGGATTAAAAAACTCAGCTGCAACTTGCAATTTTTAAACTGTGTTCAGTTTTTTTTTAAGAGAACTTCTTGCTGCAAAGCCTAGCAGAGATCTCCCACTGTATCTTAGTAAACATGCCTCATTAGTGAACTACGTTGTCCTGCTGGCACCCTCATGCCTGATTCTATTCCGACCTTCCAGGAACACTGGATATCTGCTGCAAACAATGTAATGCGGAAGTGTTCAGCAGATCAAAAATGTGCCAAAAGGGGTCTTAGAGGCTGGCACATGTCAAATGCACCATGGACCTGGATGCAAATGGCTGATGCCTATGGAGTGTGCCCTGAGATTTTGGTGCCCAGTGTCCAATAATGAGACACTTTGGAGCAAGCAGCAAGTAGATTAATCAGGTACCAATTTGAGATTCCATATCAAGATTTCCTGGTGGCTGGTTTGTACAGTGAATTTGATAAGGTAGGAAGTTGAATGTTAATAAGGTGAGTTGCGGTGTTAATAAGCCACTTAACAAAGTTTAACAACTCGCTGTTGCCTAACATGAAACTTGCTACGCTGCTCGGCAACAGCATAAAAACTGCAATGCCATGCTCCCAATGTTGAGATGTGCCTCAGTGGACCCCTTATCAAATTATGCCACAAATCTCGCCATAGCCATGTTAAATCAGTCCCTTATAGATTCCACCTAAAGTTAACATTTCAGGTGGATTACTTTTCATCACAGCCTTTAACTTACTCAAACTCTGCAAGAAAGTTTTCTTATTAAACCTCAATGGTCCTCATTCATCGTTCTTTAATTGGGCAATAAAAGTGTGTTCTGTAATAGTATAATCAGCTATACTGATGGATGATTTAGCTTTTGTCATTTCTGGTCAGTAGCTTTTCTTAAAATAAATGTGACAAAGAGAAATTGCAACAGTTTTATTTGGTTAAGTCATGTCTAAGTGACATAGACTTAAATAAATTTACAATGTTTTGAATCCACAGTTGTTACAGATTTTGGAAATTGATGAAACTGATAACAGAGTGACAGGATCCTGGAATACATTGGAGGGACAGAGAAAGGATATGATAGACCAAAGAAAGAAAGACTAGGGCCTGAAAGAAGCTAATGGAAAATAATCTTTCATTTACAGCTTGCTCAATTTTCAAACAATAATCTAACTTTACAGCTCATCTGTGTTGGTTGAGAATTAGAAAAGCTCGTGTTAACCACACAGGCAAGGTTCTAATTTTCAATACCGTGGCAGGATAGAAGAGAAAGACTGGGACATGCACATCCCTTCTTATTTCAGTTTGATTTATTTAAGGATAAATTTGAACTTGAAACCAAATAAACTTCATTCAATGAAAAAGACGGGAAGAGGGATGACAGGTTGAAAAGCAAGAGGAAAACAAATAGTGGCTGACGGAACTTCTGGTCTCAGCAATTTCCCGTGGGCATTACACAGAGGCACTGTTCTTTTGTGCTCTAGGGATCACAGTCACTGCTTTGTCTCCATAGCGGTCAGGACTAGAGGAAGGACTGTCACCGTCAGGGATATGTGTCCAGCCAACCAGGGGCCTGGACAGGTGGGGGTTGGCACTGACATGTCAGGCCACTTGAGGGGGTGCCCCATCTTCGTCCTGTCACCCTTGTGCACAGAAGTTAAGGGGAAGACAAGTAGGCAGTTGGAGCTGCATGTAAAAGGCTTATGTGTTTGCCTGGCTATGAGTGAAATCTGTGGGGTTGGCAGAATGAACACTTAGAAGGGAACGGGTTGATGTCGAGGATCTCAGCAGCATGTTAACTCTGAAGCAGTAAGCCCACTGGCAGAGCACCACTGGCTATCATTTCAACATGAAACACTTGGATAGAGCACTCTGCTGAGGAGAATCGCTATGAAGGAACTCCCAATGGGCAGGTTAAGTGAGACTGGTATCTGCGCCCAGTCACTGACTGTTCACATGATTATCAAATGCCCTGCTGTGAAATTATGCAGACATCCTGGTAGATCTTTGTGTGTGTGTGTTTTTTAAAACAAGATAGTCCTTTTTCCTTGATAGAGATCAGAGATAATGGGAACTGCAGATGCTGGAGAATTCCAAGATAATAAAATGTGAGGCTGGATGAACACAGCAGACCAAGCAGCATCTCAGGAGCACAAAAGCTGACGTTTCGGGCCTAGACCCTTCATCAGAGAGGGGGATGGGGAGAGGGAACTGGAATAAATAGGGAGAGAGGGGGAGGCGGACCGAAGATGGAGAGTAAAGAAGATAGGTGGAGAGAGTATAGGTGGGGAGGTAGGGAGGGGATAGGTCAGTCCAGGGAAGATGGACAGGTCAAGGAGGTGGGATGAGGTTAGTAGGTAGATGGGGGTGCGGCTTGGGGTGGGAGGAAGGGATGGGTGAGAGGAAGAACAGGTTAGGGAGGCAGAGACAGGTTGGACTGGTATTGGGATGCAGTGGGTGGGGGGGAAGAGCTGGGCTGGTTGTGTGGTGCAGTGGGGGGAGGGAACGAACTGGGCTGGTTTAGGGATGCAGTAGGGGAAGGGGAGATTTTGAAAATGGTGAAGTCCACATTGATACCATTAGGCTGCAGGGTTTCCAGGCGGAATATGAGTTGTTGTTCCTGCAACCTTCGGGTGGCATCATTGTGGCAGTGCAGGAGGCCCATGATGGACATGTCATCTAGAGAATGGGAGGGGGAGTGGAAATGGTTTGCGACTGGGAGGTGCAGTTGTTTGTTGCGAACTGAGCAGAGGTGTTCTGCAAAGCAGTCTCCAAGCCTCCGCTTGGTTTCCCCAATATAGAGGAAGCCACACCGGGTACAGTGGATGCAGTATACCACATTGGCAGATGTGCAGGTGAACCTCTGCTTAATGTGGAATGTCATCTTGGGGCCTGGGATAGGGGTGAGGGAGGAGGTGTGGGGGCAAGTGTAGCATTTCCTGTGGTTGCAGGGGAAGGTGCCGGGTGTGGTGGGGTTGGAGGGCAGCGTGGAGCGAACAAGGGAGTCACGGAGAGAGTGGACTCTCCGAAAAGCAGACAGGGGTGGGGATGGAAAAATATCTTGGGTGGTGGGGTCGGATTGTAAATGGCGGAAGTGTCGGAGGATGATGCGTTGTATCCGGAGGTTGGTAGGGTGGTGTGTGAGAATGAGGGGGGTCCTCAGGGCGGTTGTGGCGGGGGCGGGGTGTGAGGGATGTGTTGCGGGAAATACGGGAGACGCGGTCAAGGGCATTCTCGATCACTGTGGGGGAAAGTTGCGGTCCTTGAAGAACTTGGACATCTGGGATGTGCGGGAGTGGAATGTCTTATCGTGGGAGCAGATGTGGCGGAGGCGGAGGAATTGGGAATAAGGAATGGAATTTTTGCAGGAGGGTGGGTGGGAGGAGGTGTATTCTAGGTAGCTGTGGGAGTCGGTGGGCTTGAAACGGACATCAGTTACAAGCTGGTTGCCTGAGATGGAGACTGAGAGGTCCAGGAAGGTGATGGATGTGCTGGAGATGGCCCAGGTGAACTGAAGGTTGGGGTGGAAGGTGTTGGTGAAGTGGATGAACTGTTCGAGCTCCTCTGGGGAGCAAGAGGCGGCGCCGATACAGTCATCAATGTACCGGAGGAAGAGGTGGGGTTTGGGGCCTGTGTAGGTGCGGAAGAGGGACTGTTCCACGTAACCTACAAAGAGGTAGGCATAGCTGGGGCCCATGCGGGTGCCCATGGCCACCCCCTTAGTCTGTAGGAAGTGGGAGGAGTCAAAAGAGAAGTTGTTGAGGGTGAGGACGAGTTCAGCTAGGCGGATGAGAGTGTCGGTGGAGGGGGACTGGTCGGGCCTGCGGGACAGGAAGAAGCGGAGGGCCTTGAGGCCATCTGCATGTGGAATGCAGGTGTATAGGGACTGGACGTCCATGGTGAATATGAGGTGTTGGGGGCCAGGGAATTGGAAGTCCTGGAGGAGGTGGAGGGCGTGGGTGGTGTCACGGACGTAGGTGGGGAGTTCCTGGACCAAAGGGGAGAAAATGGAGTCCAGATAGGTGGAGATGAGTTCGGTGGGGCAGGAGCAGGCTGAGACGATGGGTCGACCAGGGCAGGCAGGTTTGTGGATTTTGGGAAGGAGATAGAAACGGGCCGTGCGGGGTTGGGGAACAATGAGGTTGGAGGCTGTAGGTGGGAGGTCCCCTGAGGTGATGAGGTCGTGAATGGTGTTGGAGATGACTTGCGATCTACAGTTTTTAAAGTCACAATAAAGTCCACAGTTCTTGCAATCTCATTGTTTTGGTGGACCTCTTAGTATTTGCATCTGTAAGGCTGACTGACCTGATGATAAGTGATTGAAAAGCACATTACATTTCACTGATTAAACTATCTAAAAGGTGAGTACATTAAAAACAATTCTAATAGTCTGACAGTGCCCATGATATTGACGTTCTTGTCCCATTCCACAGATCCCAAAACATAAACTGATCGGACACTCAATGCTATACTGAGGGAAATATCACCTTTCAGCAGGGACTTTGAAGTGATGCCCACTTTATCCTTTTAGGTTGATGTCAAAGATCTTCAAGCAAGAGCAGGCAAGTTCTCACTCAAGTTCAGGTCAACATTTACCCATTGACCATTATGACCCCAACAGATAAAGACAGTGCACAAACTGCCTCTGCTTCATACTTTGCTGTGATATGGAGGTGCTGATGTTGGAGTGGGGTGGACAAAATCAGAAGTCACACGACAGCAGGAGATAGTTCATCAGATTTATTTGAAATCACAGGTTTTTGGAGTTTAGCCCCTTCATCAGGTGAAGTGTGAGAAGCATACTAACACAGAATTTATAGGCAGAGAGATCAAAGGCAGAGCAATCAAAAGATCATGCAACTGATGTCAGTGCAGTGTCGAATAACAAGTCTCTGCATGTGATCAGAAGTGTCAGATGGTGTGGGTAAAGTATCACAGCTGAAGAACCAGTGAAGGGATGAAGTATAAGATGATTAAATGAGGCAGAGGGATAATTACAAAAAATTGAAAACAAGGTGGTACTGGAGACAAGCCAAATGACTGGAACAGCACGTTCAGTACAGAAGTCACATGCCGAGGATCTAACCAGTGTAATAAGTAATCCGAAACTGTCCAAACTAATTAAGGTACAGAGGTTATAACAATCTATCAAGGCGATAGTGTCAAAACTGGACAGTAAAGGAGATTTTACAGATACAGAGCAGTATGGTGGGGTCATATGTAGCCCAGCATGAACCCAAGATCATCGTTGAGAACGTCATCGTGGGTACAGAACTTGGTTGTCAGATTCTGCTCAGCGATTCTGCTTTGTTGTGCATTTCAAAGGCCACCTTGGAGGATGTTTACCTGAAGAGCAGAGGCTGAATGCCCTCGACCACTGAAGTGTTCCCACACTGGGAGGGAACATTCCTGTCTGGTGATTGCTGCGCAGTGTCCATTTATCTTCCATCATAGCATCTGCATGGTGTCACCAATGTACCGTGCCTTGGGGCATCCCTGCCTACAGCGTATGAGATAAACAACGTTGGGCAAGAGACATGAGTATCTGCCATTTATGCGGTGTGTGGTGGTAGTGTGATGGTAGTGTCTGTGTCGAAGATCTGACATGTCCTGTGGCATTTGCTATGACAGGGTTGTGTGGCATTGTGGTTGATGTTGTCCTGAAGGCTGGGCAGTTTGCTACAAACAATGGTGTATTTAAGGTTTGGTAGTTATTTGAAGGTGAGAAGTGGAGTCATAAGAATAATTTTGGCAAGATGCTCATTGTCATTGATGACATGTTGAAGCCTGCGAAGAACATGGTGTAGTCTCTCCACTCTGGGGATGTACTGGATGACAAAGGATATTCTATCAGTCGTATTCTGTGTTTGCCTTCTGAGGAGGTTATTGTGGTTTTTCGCAGTGGCAAGACAGAACTGGTGATTGATGAGTTGAGCTTCATATCCCATTCTTATGAAGGTGTCTTTAAAAATCTTTAGGTGTCCATCATGTTCCTCCTGTGTATGTGCAAGTCTTGTCCATAGGGGATAGTTGCTTTAATGTGTGGAAGCGAGAGAGGTTCAACATACTTTGTAACAGTAACTACATTTTAAATGTTGTTCATTGGGTATAAAGTGCTTTGGAATACCCTGAGACTGTGAAGGATATTATAATCATAGGATTTCTTTATCTTCTTTAAAATGAATTTTTGTCATTGCCATCACAATAAGATACATCCAAAGTATTTTACAGTGCACTTAGAATGCATTCCAAAGGTCAAATATTCACATATCTTAGCAAGATTACTGACAATCGTCTTGTCTTTCCTTTGCCCTACCATAATAGTATGTCACAGTTAAAATAAGTGCTTTATTTTTTGGTGGTTTTTGAAGTTGATTTTACATTGAATTTCAACATTGACAGCTTCCATACAAAGAACGTAATTAAAGCACAATTTTCTGACTGATGCTATTATAGGTGGACGAAGGGGTCAGGCCCTTGAGATAAATGTTGACCTTACATTTGCAAATTTTGAATTTAATCTAAGCTGATTGGATGAACTTATCTCCCTTTCAATTATACGACTCCTCTGTCAAAATATTAAGGACTTTGCTTCTCATGGTCACAAAAACATGAATCAACCTCTGTTTTAAATGTACTCAAATACTGAGTTTCCACAGCCCTTTAGGGGAGACCATTACAAAGAATCTCGTTGTGAAACCCCCAGCGCGTGGGAAATGGATATACTTCACTGGGACAGGAGAGGGCGCTCTTCTGAAGTTGGAGGAGAGAGGGGTTTACCAGGGAATGCGAAACACTCGTAAGTGGGAAGGGGATTTGCTCCTTAGCACGGACATTATGTACGCTGATGAACTGAAAAAATTAAGCAAACACCTACATCTGGAAAAGTCAGATTTGTGCACATGACAGAAACGTACTGATACTAAAAACATAACATGAGATTGGAAGAAATTGGTATAATGCTCTTACATTATTCAGGTTTTATCTATAATCTAAATTTGCTGCAAATTAATTTGCCGTTTCGTATTCATTGCCCATCGCTAATGTGTTTGTTAGGTGATATAGTCATATTGCTATGAATCCAGGACAGTGCAGAGACCAGATTTGGTAAGGGCCACTAGTTCCCTCCCCGTTTTACATAAATTATTTTGGTTATATTCTCACCATTAACTGAGGATATTTTTTCCATGGGGTTAGAATTAATTAATTAATAGTCTCCAATTTACTAAACCATGGATATAACTACTGTGTGTTCTATGAAGAAGATAATTTCACAGACCAATATCCCCTGGAAGAGAAAGAAATTCTCCTCATATTTGCCTTAAACAAGAGACCCCTTGTTTTTATACTACACTGCTAGTTCTAGACTCTCCCATAATGGGAACAGTTCTTTCAGCATCCATCACGTTAATTGCACCCATAACCTTTGAAGTTTCAATCAGATCATTTTTCATTTTTCAAAACTCCAATGAATACAGGTCTAACCTGCTCTGTCTTCTCTGCCATTGGTGGTAAAGTGTTTTGTAACATCTTGTGGTCATGAAGGATGCTGTACCCAATAGCTAGTGCAACATATCTGAGGCACAAACTGGGTCTATGTTCTCTAGGGTTTCTAAGGTTAAGAGCTGAACCCATTTACACCCGCAAAATACTGAAAGGAATAGACAGTGGTGATGCAAATAAGAAGTTTCCGCTGACTGGTGAGTCTAGAACCAGGGGGCACAACTTAAGGTGGTGACCGCTCAGCACTGAGGTGAGATTTTGTTTCCCAAAAGCCTGGTGAATCTTTGTAACTCAGTATTTGAGTACATTTAAAACAGAGGTTGATTCATTTTCGATCACAAATGGCATAAAGGATAATGGGATATGGTGGGTGGAGGCTGTGAAGTGTTCGATCTGCCATGAACAAATTGAATGGCAGGACAGAATCAATGGGTTGAATGGCCTCCTTCTGTTCCTATGTTTAAAGGGTATTTGGCTTTGACAGTAAAATGACTGACTTGCTATTCATATGAAGGAATAAAAAGTAGGTTTAACAGCGCAGCTGGTTAGACAGCTTCTTGGGAGAAAAGAGAAAAAGACAATCATTTTTTGGGTCAATAAACTTTTATCAATCCAGACTATCATAGAATTCCTACAGTGGAAGCAGGCCATTCAGCCCATGTTGAACCTTCGAAGAGCATCCCACCTATACCCACCCTATCCCTGTAACCCTCTATGTCCCATGGCTAATCCACCTAACCCATACGCCTTTGGACGATGGGAGGAAGCTGGAGTACCTGGAGAAAACTGCAGACACAAGGAGGATGTGCAAACTCGAACCTGGGTTCGCATATAAAGTCATCAAACTGAAATATTACATTTGCTCCTTTCCTAAAAAAAAGTGATTTGCATTTATATAGTGCTTTCCTGTGCTGCCCAATGTTGCAAACCACTTTCCAGCCAATTGAGTACCATTTTGAAGTATTGTTGCTATTTAAAATGTCAGAAAGACACCAGCCAATTTGCTTACAGCAAGCGTCAACTGTCAGCAATGCAATATTGGCCAGACGTTGTTTTATTTTAATAAGAACGCAAATAGATCTTTTAACCCAGATACCAAGGTGTAGAGCTGGATGAACACAGCAGGCCAGGCAGCATCAGAGGAGCAGGAAGGCTGACGTTTTGGGTCTGGAACCCTCTTCAGAAAATTCAGAAAAGGGGCGCATCCTGCTCCTCTGATGCTGCTTGGCCTGCTGTGTTCATCCAGGTCTACACCTTGTTATCTCAGGCTCCAGCATCGGCAGTTCTCTGAGATCTGTTAACCCACCCTGCCCGTTATGGATTGAGAAGTAAATGCAAGGACAGCTCTGCCGTCCCAGGAACAAGTCTGACGACCTTCAGTTCCTGAGATGAGGGAACTAAAAACTGCAGATAGTAACTCTAGCTGCTGCCTACCTCAGCTCCTAGACAATTGAAGCAAAGCACTCACTACTGTAAATAAAACAAAATCATGATCTAACTCGTGCTTGTGAATGCAGACTTGGCCAGGATGTTTAGGTGCTCTCCTTTTACAGCTGGTGCACACGCACACTACAAGACGTACCTAGCCCATCTGCATGTCTGCTGTGTCACTTTCCTTTTTTCCCCTTTCCCTCGTCCCTCCCCTCCCGCTCACGTGGCCGCTTCCCAGTCAACGTGAAACAAAAACCCTTTTCTCCTCCTCCTCCTTCCAAACCCCCTCCCACCAGCTCCTCTTCCACTTGCGGGTGAGCCTGAGCTCAATCCGAGAGTAGCCCCGGGACGCAGGAGCACGGCGGCTGCTGGCTAACTCGCAGGCGCTGGGGATCGAGGCGCAACGAAAGGTACAAGGTGCTTTTGCAGGGAGAGCCTCCTTCGCTGGACCCTGCATCTCTCCCCAGCTCTCAGGCATATAGGAGCACTCTCCTTAGCCGGAGAGAGGACTAGTTTGTTTGGGTTGCACAGTGCAGAGAAGGCCAGGATTTGAGTGCATGTGCTGTTTGCTTGTCTTTTGTAAAAAAAATCTTGCTCCCCCACCTCCCCCCCCCGTCTCTCTGTAAAACAGAAAATATAGGTCTGCAAATGCTATCTGCTTAAATGTTCAATGAACTGACTGCAAGCAAGATCCACTCCGCTCTGTATCCCCAAACTCTGCTTTCATTCTCCTAAATCTCACCCCTGCAAGGCGCAGGAGGCATTTTGCAGACTGGGATTTGTGTGTGGAAAGGTATATCGTTCTTCAGGCCAAGATTCGACAGGCTATTGACGTTTACGGATCCTTATGTAATCGGAAACAATAATGCGTGAAGTGCTGAGATAGCAAATATCGATAAGAATCGGGAGGAAGCCGCATCCGTGTGCATTGACCGGTTGCATCGACGGCAGCTTGAAGTTGGCTTGTCGTTCACTGACAAGTCGCCGAACTTGCCCACATTTCGGAGCCAATGGCCCAGGGACCTGGGAGCCTCTCAGTGACGAGGTCCTCTCACGTTGGTCTGGAGCAGCTGAAGCACTAACTGAACCCAGTGCCAGAATCAGGAAAGGAGAAGCAGCATCCTCCAGGAGCTGTCAGCCAGTAAAACCCAGCCATGGGGGAGGATAGCAGCAGCCAAGGCCAGCCCGAGGAAAAAAGCAAGCCTGAGAAGCAGTTCACCTTGTGGTACATGGGCTGCTCCACCCTGGACAGGAGGACCACCCTGCCCATGTTGCCCTGGCTCATGGCTGAGATCCGCAGGCGCTGCGAGAAACAGGAGCCAGGGTCATCCCTGGCAGCGCGGGAAGTTCAACTCAGCCTGGTCCGACCTCTCATCAGGTGTGTCCCTAAGGCCACCAGCAGCAACCCCTCAGTCTTCATCTTTGAGCATAAGGCGCAGCATGTCACTAGGTTCATCCACAACAGCCACGACCTCACCTACTTCGCCTATCTGATCAGGACCCAACCCGACAACCCTGAGTCAGAGATGGCTTGCCATGTTTTCAGAGCCACTGACCCAAACCAGGTGAGTGTTTGATTTCGAGCATGTGGGCGCAATACCCAGAGCCATGGCAGTTACCCACCCACCATTAGACGTGTGTCTGAACATACAGTGGTAGAGATCTGATCGCAATAAACCTGAGTTCCTTATGCAATTCTAGCCATTGCTCAAATTGAGCTATTCTGGTCTGCCAGTCTGGAGTTTTGAGTGAGGGTCACATAACTGAAACAAGTCAAGGTAACTCTTAATTTAAATATGAGCAAAATCAAATGTTTAGTTGCTTTTATCAGATAATAATTGGATAGTGAACTGGAAGTTTCTGGCTTTTTTAAATAATAGAAGACCAGCATTTCACACTTGAAATAGCTCAAGTCTGAAAATGCAGAATTTCATTTGATTTTGACTTTTGTCCTGGCTGACTAACCTGACAATACAAACGGCATCTTTTAAAGGGCCTTTCTCATTGACTGTGAGTAAGTACAATTATAGATCATGTTTGTTAGGTAACAGTGGAATTTTTACAGGACTCTGGTTTGATATGAAGTGCCGCACTGTTGTGTTTGTTAATAAATTGATTATTTTTAAAGCAATTTGTAAAATAGTTCTGGATAGAACTTGGTGTGAATGTTATTTTTTGAGTGTTTTATATATTTTTAAGGTAATATGTTTTTATTACATGTCAAATAAGTAATGGGGTTTAGTAAGTTTTTAAAGAAAAATCCATAGATGCAGCATTCTTGTGAATGAACTGTGGAGGAATCAAAATCAGCTTGACTTGCAAACAGTCATGCAAAAGGCCGATATAGTAATTACTTTGGTCAATGCTGTTAAAATTTATTGAGGTTGAATCGTGATAATCATAGATTATTTTACACCAGAAGCAAACAATGAGACTTATGTGTTAATTGAGATGTCATGGTGATTATAAATCAGTTAAAATCAGATATTTCCAACGGAGTTTTTCATGCTTCTCTGATCATTTAAGCACAAAGACTATTTCCACTAAATATCTTGTGATAAAATGATTTTGCTGTCCAGAAATTTGGGAATTGGATTTGTTGTTTAATATGAGCACACGGCTGGACAGTAAACAGCTGGATTGCTGTCTGCACATTTATTGATTGACTACATGGGTATATGTTCATTGCAAGTAAGCAGTGATGTGAATGGGTAAACTGTAGTTGGGTATGTGTCATTCCATTAAGACAAGGTGTTCTTGGATGCAGTGCATACTGAGTTGTTTTCCTTTAAAAATTTGAGAGAGGTGGTGCCCACAATTTTGTCAGATGGTAATATTTTCTGAAGAAACTAATTCCAACTTTGTGCCCCTTTTGGATTGGCTGCTGCCATTCGCTTTGTTCCCTTTGAAGGGTCACAGAACATGATTATGTAAAAGGAGCACTGCCTGGTTTCCTGACTTTAGATCCATTAACCAATACCTCATTTTGCATCTAGAAATAGGATCCATCAGCAGCAGTAATATGTCAAAATGGAACTCCATGACGTTTTCAGTCAATATTTGGAACTGAATTCTATTAGTGCTGCATGTGAAAAATCAAAAATGCTCTCTACGCTTGGGTTTACTTAGCTTGCTTGCGTCTTTTGAAAGCTATAATGCAGCTTCCTCAGTCAGGTGGTTATTGCTTGCAATATTTCGCATCTTTACCCGTTTCATGGAGAAAAATCTCACCAATATTTGCAATCTTCAAGACCCCACCTGAGAGTGTGATGGATCCATGGTCCTAGTGACTACATCTGGAGTACGGTGTGACTGGATGTTTTCAGAGGTTTTGATAACTAGTTATTGATGTGACTTCAATCCAATAAATAAGTGTATTCATTCTACTCATTTTATACACACTCAAATCAGCCAGGCAACATTTTTTAATAAAGTATCAAAAATAGGTGGAAAAGCTTTCATCTAACCATCAGGCCATTGACCTGAAACATTAACTCTGTTGTTTCTCTGTGGACGTCGCTGTACCTGTTGAGTATTCACAGCATTTTCAGTTTATATTTCAGATTTCTAGCATCAAGTGTCTGGTTTTCAAATTAAGTTGTAACAATATTTAATCAGAAAGATTCCTAGAAATTCATTTTATTTCCCACTCTATCATAGGGTAAGTTTCACTGTCAAGGCCAGCATATGTTATATCCCAGACCCTACATTTGAGATCCTGAACTTTCACTCGCTCAGTGCTGTAGTGATGGTACAAAGTCTCAAACTTAAATTTGCCACTTATTAGATTTATAGTATTCTGGCATATATACAATTCAGCAATATTTAATACAGTGAAATCAATAAGTTCATATACGATTAAGGAGAACACCTCCATCCAGACCCTGCAGGTATTACTTAATTAATTAAGCCTTAATGGAATAGAATGGAGACTGTCATTCACAGCTTAATCTTGTCCCAGTGGAATGAGGATGGAAAGGGGAAGCACAGACTAAGTATAAAAAGGTGGAAAGCCTATCTTTAAACCCTTTTATGGAGTAGAGATCATCTCAAAATAACTTTCAGTGTCTATATCCTTACCTTTGTTTCCATTTAGAAAAGAAGATGCATTTCGTCATTTTATTTGGTCTGCTAGCACAATCCACTCATAAAGTATATTTTTTCTAATCCTTAGCTTGATTTTTGCATGAATGGATAAACCTGGTATTCATCTTAAATTTATATTTTGCGAATCACAAGACGGAACATGGTTGTGATGCTTTTCTTAAGAAAACAGTTGCTGGAACATGTCTCTGGAACTAAGTGCAAATAATAAAATGACCACATGAGCAACATATGAACCACTTCTATCTGTAAAGTGTTGCCACTAGCAAATTTTGTAATTGAGTTAATTGAATAAGGAATTTTGTTTTGTATCTGCTGTTTTTTCCATGGTCTGAAAACTTAGGCCCACTTTTCGGTTCAGCATCCTTCATTTTTCCAACTATGTTATCCTTTTAACTTTGAAATTGCTTTTTTGTATTCTGTCTTGGCCATCTCTTGCCTGTGCTAGTAAACGTGGCTGGAGGACCTGTCTCAGGTTTCCATGTGCAGTGCACTTACAAAATGATATCTTTGAGCTGCCTGATATTGATATTCCTTCTAATGTTCCCTTTTCCCTGTGGAGAAACACTCAGACTCCAAGTCAACATCACCTAAGGTCTTGGGGAAATGGAGAACCAATCTGTGCCCTTCCATACACAATGTTTCGATTCATATTCTGCAGAATGATTCCAACTTTTCCTGCATGTTTCTTTTACATTTTTGCTGCCAATTATACTGTAAATGATTAAAACAGTTTTATATAAGTAGCTGTGAGTCTTTATTCAAATATATTTGAAGAAGGTGGGGTCATCTACTAAACAAGGTTATAAGGAAAATAAATGCAGTTGACCACTTCAGGATGAGTGGTTGAGTTGGTTCAAATTGAATTCCAATTGATAGTGTGAACTTGACATTACCGTAATAAAATAAAAACTTACATAAATAATCAGCAGAACTTGAATGTTTGTCCAGGAGATGAAAATCTGAGTTTGTTTAGTGTTGTGACTAGGTGTCTGGTATTTAACTTCAGCTTCAACTTCAAATTTTCTGCCACTTGTTTGCAATTTTGTCTTGATAAATGGATGGTGCGCCGGTGCACAGATCAGAAAAAGTAGGTATGCAGATGCAACAAGTAATTAGGAAAGCTAATAGAAGAGTATTTGAAGAGACTGGAGTACAATAGTAGAGAGGTTGTACTTTGCATGTGCAGGACATTGGTGAGATGTACAGCATTAGTTGCCTATTTAAGGAAGGATGTAAATTCATTAGAAGTGCTTTCAAGGAGATTTGCTGAACTAATACCTGGAATGGGGAAGGTTGTCAGGCTAAGCTTGCATCTGCTGTAATTGAGAAGCATAAGGGGTGACTTGATTAAAATACACACGATCCTGAGAGGTTTTGACGGGGTTGACATGGAAAGAATATTTCCTTTTGTTGGAGAATCTAGAATGAGCTTCACTGTTTAAGAATAAGGGATCATCTACTGAAGACAAAGATGAGGAGAATTATTATCTTTGGGGAGGGCCGTGAGTTTTTGGAATGCTTCGGCGAAAGGCATTGGAAGCAGAGTCTTTTGAGTATTCTTAAGTTAGTGGCAGGTAGATGGAGAGATACACCTGATCGTCTTGGTGGGTGAAAGGTCATTATGGCTAGGCAGGACTGTCGAGTAATCAGATCAACCATGATTTTATTGACTGGATGAGCAGACCTACGAGGTGCATGGTCTATTCTTGCTGCTGATTTGTAAGTATCTATGAGGGGCTGAGCAGCTTGACCAACATCTTTGAAATAGAATAAAGGACATGTCAGCTCTAGGGCCAGGACAAGTAATATGCTAGTGACCAACTGAGTGGGTGAGGAGTGTGGCTGATGACTATAAGAGCGGTGCTTGCGAGGTTGGTGCTGGTGTCTCACAACATTATTGTCTCTTAGTTCGCTGACTTTGTGACTAGTAGTCCTGCTTAAATCACTCAAACAACACTCCCAGGCTCAGTTTCCCACAGGCTGCCCTAGAAACAGGGGAGAACAGGCATCCTGGGACAGTCAAAATGAGGGGCAATCACTTAAAATGTGAGACAGCCAGTTGCCCTGAAACTAAGTGCTGTTCCTCGTTTCCTTGCATATGCTTGTGACCTGTAGTTCTTAAAGGTCACTTGTTGAAACATGCCTTTTCAAATGGATTAATAATTGTGACTGTTTTCCTGCTAAACTCCTGATGTATACTTCTCATTTGATAGTAAATAACCTGAGTATTGCTGAAAGAAATCACAGGTAGAAAGGGTGGTTGAGAAGGCATTTAGCACACTTGCTTTCATTGCTTAGTCCATTGAGTTTAAGAGTTGGGATGTCATATTGCGATCATACAAGGCATTAGTGAGGCCTCTTCTGGAGTACTGTGTCCAGTTCTGGTTGCCCTGCTATAAGAAGGATATTATTAAATTGGAGAGGGTTCAGAAAAGATTTACCAGGATTTTGCTGAGACTCGAGGCTTTGAGTTATAAGGAAAGGCTGGATAGGCTGGGACTTCTTTCGCTGAGATTGAGGGGTGACCTTGTAGAGGTTTATAAAATCATGAGGGGAATAGATAAAGTGAACAGCAAAGGTCTTTTGAGAGAACAAAGTGTGGAGCTGGATGAACACAGCAGGCCAAGCAGCATCTCAGGAGCACAAAAACTAACGTTTCGGGCCTAGACCCTTCATCAGAAAAGGGGGATGGGGAGAGGATTCTGAAATAAATAGGGAGAGAGGGGGAGGCGGACCGAAGATGGATAGAGGAGAAGATAGGTGGACAGGAGAGTATGGGTGGGGAGATAGGGAGGGGATTGGTCAGTCCGGGGAAGACAGGTAGGTCAAGGGGGCGGGATGAGGTTAGTAGGTAGGAAATGGAGGTGCGGCTTGAGGTGGGAGGAGGGGATAGGTGAGAGGAAGAACAAGTTAGGGAAGTGGGAAAGAGTTGGGCTGGTTTTGGGATGCAGTAGGGGGAGGGGAGATTTTGAAGCTTGTGAAATCCACCTTGATACCATTGGGCTGCAGGGTTCCCAAGTGGAATATGAGGTGCTGTTACTGCAACCTATGGGTGGCATTGTGGCACTGCAGGAGGCTCATGATGGACATGTCGTCTAAGGAATGGGAGGGGGAGTTGAAATGGTTCGCGACTGGGAGATGCAGTTGTCTATTATGAACCGAGCGTAGGTGTTCTGCAAAGCGGACCCCAAGCCTCCGCTTGGTTTCCCCAATGTAGAGGAAGCCACACCGGGTACAGTGGATACAGTAAACCACATTGGCGGATGTGCAGGTGAACATCTGCTTGATGTGGAAAGTCATTTTGGGGCCTGGGATGGGGGTGGGAGACAAAGTGTGGGGGCAGGTGTAGCACTTCCTGCAGTTGGAGGGAAAAGTGCTGGGTGTGGTGGGGCTGCAGGGGAATGTGGAGCAGACAAGGGAGTCAAGGAAAGAGTGGTCCCTCCGGAAAGCAGATAAGAGTGGGGATGGAAAAATGTCTTTGGTTGTGGGGTCGGATTACAGATGGTACAAGTGTCGGAGGATGATGCATTGGATCCTGAGGTTGGTGGGATGGTACGTGAGGACGAGGGGGATTCTCTGTTGGCAGTTATTGTGGGGGCGGGGTGTGAGGGATGAGTTGTGGGAAATGCGGGGAGACACGGTCGAGGGCGTTCTCAACCACTGCGGGGGGGGGGGGGGGTGAAGTTGTGGTCCTTGAAGAACGAGGCCATCTGGGATGTACGGGAGTGGAATGCTGCATCCTGGGAGCAGATGAGGTGGAGATGAAGGAGTTGGGAATAGGGGATGGAATTTTTGCAGGAAGGTGGGTGGGAGGAGGTGTATTCCAGGTAGCTGTGGGAGTTGGTGGGCTTGAAATGGTTGGTAGGTGGTAGCCTGAGATGGAGACAGAAAGGTCCAGGAAGGTGAGGGATGTGTCGGAGATGGTCCAGGTGAAGACTACGGGAGTTCAAAACGAGGTGGCATAGAAAGAAAGATTTAAAAGAGACCTGAGGGCTACCTTTTTACACACTTGGTTCGTACATGGAATGAATTGCTCTGTTTCTGTACTGTATGACTCCATGACTCAATGTTGTTGAAGTTTATTGTTTTGTGCGAGTTTGGATAATTCCTGTGGATACCAATGTATTGGGATAACACCATTAATACTGTGTACGAGGAGAGTGGGAATTGATTGGCAAATAGAACTCTTGATTGGTGGAGATATTGCCGTTGGGAATGCATTAGTTTAAATTTGTACAAGGAAGATTGACCTTGATTGGCCAAGGCTTTATCCTAAGAAATTAACCAAAGAATGGCTGTTATCTACCTTATTGATTTGAAACAGGGGCAGTGTGTATGTGTGTTCTTTCTGCCTGCAAAGGAGACATGGTAGTAATGTGAATTATTATATATAGCTTCTCTTGCCTGCAAGTGTGCCACACAGTCAGTGCAAATGACAATCCTACATTGGTTGTCAGCAGAATTTTTCACACACTTGGGCTTCTTTAGCAAATATTGTCCAATCATGGCATCACATTTAACATTGGTCAGTGTATTGTTGGTTTTCTAAGTGTGGGCTGGTTAGGAATGGTTGGTATGTTGCTTGTTGTGAACAACCAGTTGGCCATATTATTTGATATCATACACTGATGTCTGAGGCCCGTGGCCTACATACACAGCCTCAAACCAGCACTGAAGCCTGTACACCATGTTACTCATTTGTGAGTTGTGCTTGTACTCTGGCTCATTTGTATAAAGGGGGTGCTTAGTTCCATTGACTGCATGGCTGCTTTGTGTTGCAAAGTGATGCCAATAGCACAGGTTGAATTCCTGTTCCAGTTGAGGTCACCATACAGGTTCCTTACCCTAGCCCCTCATCTAAGGCTAATAGACTGTAACTCCTCTGGAACCACAGTGACTTTCACTTTTTCCTTTTCATGGATACATTATATATGCTCCAAGTGTATTGCTAAAATGGAAGTGCTTACACATAGAAGTCTGATAATGCTTTTAAGAAATTAACAGTTTGCTTGCAGGAATTATGAGAGGAGTTTTGCCTGCTTCTCAATGCAATCTACTTCCGAATGCACTCACCAGTTCTAGGTGAGGCAGAATTGCATGTGGCAGTCACACCATTCCTGTCTTTGCCTCTCATTCATTTATTTACTTATGATCATGGGCCCTCCCTGAACTCCTGACAACACCCTGGGTGTTTGCCTAATTTTCAGTCCAGCCCTTCTCATTAAACACTATCTTATTACCTTCTTGACATCTGGGAATGTCGCTAAGAATCCTCATACAAGAATGACTGTTCAATATTCATCAGGTTAAATGAAAGAAACTTGATTATTTTTCTGAAATGTTTTGCATTTACCTAAAAAACAAAGTCACTGTGTGACAATGAATACTTATGCCACTGTGTAGGTTATGTGGAACAATCCCTCTTCCGCAGCCACACTGGCCCTAAACCCCACCTCTTTCTCCGTTACATTGATAACTGTATCGGCGCCGCCTCGTGCTCCCGCGAGGAGCTGGAACAGTTCATCCACTTCAATAACACCTTCCACCCCAACCTTAAGTTCACCTGGATCATCTCCAATACCTCTCTCTCCTTCCTGGACCTCTCTGTCTCCATCTCTGGCAATCATCTAGAAACCAATATCCATTTCAAGCCCACCGACTCCAACAGCTACCTAGAATACACCACCTCCCACCCGCCCCCTGCAAAAATGCCATCCCCTATTCCCAATTCCTTTGCCTCTGTCACATCTGGTCCCAGGATGAGGCATTCCACTCCCGTATATCTCAGATATCCTTGTTTTTCAAGGACTGCAACCCACCCCCACCTCAGTGGTTGAGAACGCCCTCGACCGTGTCTCCCGCATTTCCCACAACTCACCCCTCACTCCCTCTCCCTGCAATAACATCCCAAACAGAATCCCCGTCATCCTCACGTACCACCCACCAACCTCTGGATCCAACGCATCATCCTCCGACACTTGTACATTCTGCAATCCGACCCCACCACCCAAGACATTTTTCCATCCCCACCCTTGTCTGCTTTCCGGAGAGACCATTCTCCCTGGGAGTCCTTTGTCCGCTCTTCACTCCCCTCCAGCCCGACCACACCCGGCACTTTCCCCTGCAACCGCAGGAAATGCTACACCTGCCCCCACACTTCCTCCCTCACCCCCATCCCAGGCCCCAAGATGACTTTCCATATTAAACAGATGGTCATCTGCACATCTGCTGATGTGGTATTCTGCATCCACTGTTCCCGTTGTGGCCTCCTGTACATCGGGGAAACCAAGCAGAGGCTTGGGAACCGCTTTGCAGAACACCTACGCTTGGTTTGCACTAAACAACTGCACCTCCCAGTCGTGAACCATTTCAACTCCCCCTCCCATTCCTCAGACGACATGTCCATCCTGGCCCTCCTGCAGTGCCACAACGATGCCACCCGAAGGTTGCAGGGACAGCAACTCATATTCCGCTTGGGATCCCTGCAGCCCAATGGTATCAATGTGGACTTCACAAGCTTCAAAATCTCCCCTCCCCCTACTACATCCCAAAACCATCCCAGCTTGTCCCCGCCTCCCTAACCTGTCCTTCCTCCCACCTATCCCCTCCCCCCACCTCAAGCCCCACTCCCACATCTGACCTACTAACCTCATCCCAACGCCTTGACCTGTCCGTCCTCCCTGGACTGACCTATCCCCTCCCTACCTCCCCACCTACGCTCACCTTTACTGGCTCCATCCCCGCCTCTTTGACTGTCTGTCTCTTCTCCTCCTATTTTCTCCTCTATTCATCTTCTGTCCGCCTCACCCCCTCCCTATTTATTCCAGAAATCCCTTCCCCTCCCCCATTTCTGAAGAAGGGTCTAGGCCTGAAACATTAGCCTTCCGACTCCTCTGATGCTGCTTGGCCTGCTGTGTTCTTCTAGCCCTACACTTTGTTATCTCAGATTTTCCCGCATCTGCAGCGCCTTCTATCTCTTATACAGCTGTGTCAGGTTGAAGTGAAAGCCTGCTTTACAATGTGTGGTATACTGGCATTAAATGTTTAATTGCTTGACAGAATTTTCAGAATTTTGGCCTGGCTCTCTTTGACTTGCTGTCAGAAATAAATTCATATTACCTCCCATTATTGGAAAGAGGAGTACATCACGGAACATTGGAGACCAGAAAAAGAACTGATTTATGCATGAAAAAAGCAGAGAGCGAAATATGTTTGAACATTTTAAATGTTACTTATAAATCACGTTGTTACCTGAAGTAGGTAGGAAGATGAACTGCTTCAATGCATCTTTCCTGTAATGATGCATTGGATGTAGGATGGAATAAAAACTGCAGTGATTATTCACAGTAACTAATTGTGACGAGTTGCTGCTGATTGTCATGGACATAATTTGTGTTTAATTATCGATTGTGGTCAGAGAAGTATTTAATTTGTGAGGTGTGTATATTTTCTGAACCTCTAGGCCGTAAGCTCAAATTAAGTAATTTTGAGCAGCAGGTTTTGTGAATTGAGCAATAAAGAAGATTCTGTTTTATCTCACAAATGCCCCGGAGATGGTTACAAGACATCTTGCATGCGTTACTGTGCACACAAAGATTAGATACAGATGAAGAAAAGGGCAATAGATTTCCAAATTGTGATGTTTTCTGTCTCTGCCATTGTACTGTTTATGTGAGACACCACAGAAGGACTGGAATGCGAATTGGCAAAGTTGTGGAGGATTCTCAGTAAGCTGTAAAGTTTCTTGTTGTAGAATTTGCCAGCGATCACATGAAATTAGAAAGCTGGAATGGTTTACAGCAGATCCTTCTCACAGTGTCAAGGTTTTATTTTGGCTTTCTAGTTGTCTCGAGGCTGGTTCAGTGGTTCCGTGGATGCTGTTTCAGATGGTAGGTGTCACGGTGTCTTTCTGATCAGCTGAGCTTCTGGGGTTACTTTTAAAGTAAAGTCACAAATGCGGCTGTCTTAACCAGGTGACACTTTGTGAATCCAAAGACCTTCTTCCAAAACAGGTGGTGAGTTGGGGTGATACACATTGTGTGTTGAGGCCTTTCATTTTTTGAAAGGCTTGGGATATCCATGGTCACCTCAATTCTTTTCCCTTTATTCATTCACAGGATGAGGGCATCGCTGGCCAGGCAGCAATAATTTCCCAGACGGCAGTTAAAAGTCAACCACATTACTGTGGGTCTGGAGTCACATATAGGCCAGACCAGCTAAGGATGGCAGTTTCCTTAGTGAACCAGATAGGGTTTTCCTGACAATCAGCAATGGATTCATGGCCATCATTAAACTATTAATTCCAGATTTTTGTTGAATTCCAATTCCGCCATCTGCTGTGGCAGGATTGAACAACTTTTATCTGGATCAACAGTCTAGCAATTATGCCAACTAGGGCAACGCCTCCCCAATTTAGAGATTGTATAATTCAGATTATCATTTGAACCCGATTGAGGAAAGGACATTGATTTTTCCACATTTCTTCTATTCACAATGAGGCAGGAAGACATCTTGGCTGGTGTATCATAGACCTGCTTGTGTATAGTTTGCCTTCATTGATAGGACTTGTGAGTTTGACAAATAGATGGGATTGTTCATATTTTATCCAGCTATTTGCTAAGAATTGAATCTGGCCTGGAGTCAATATTCTCATGTCAGGTGACAAGTTAAAATTGGTGTTGCCAATTTAAAAAAAGACAATGCAGTTTTGTAAAATGTCATACATTCATACCTATCCTGGTATAACATTTTTCCAACATCTTTCAGTGTAATAATAAGCAGCGCTGTAATGTCATGTAATGAGTGCGTTTACTGAACAATCCTGAGAGGGCTAAGAATTGCATTAGCAACCAGGTTAAGAATATCAGTTTGGCTCAATTGTTCCTGCTACGAGTGAGACATATTTGTATGTAGGTCCCTGTTCTCTACAAACAGAATAAGTCCAGACATTTGTGCCATTATTAATTAAACAGAATTATAGGTGACTGTTGTTCCCTGGTGCTTTCTCCATGGTAGTGCCGTGACTTGTCAGAATCCACTTGTTAACCAATTAGCAGCTTTCTTTCATAAAGATGAAATTGTTGTTCATTGCTGAAGAAGTACCCTATCAGACATTGGTTGTTTAGCTCAAATGGTTAGAGTGTTGCTCTAAGAATACTAAGGTCATTAGTTCAATTCCCATGCTGACCATGCCTGCTGATTTCCAACTGAGAATTTGGTTCTGTGTTTAGGGTAGCTTAGGGCCCCTTTGTGGTGCAGTGGTAGTGCCCCTACCCCTGGGCTGTGAATCCTGGGGTCAAGTTCCAACTGCCTGAGGGGTGTGTAATTACATTTTTGAACAAGTTGAGAAGAAAAAAATGCCCTACCAAACCCAAAACATTAGCTCTGTCTCCATTGATATTGCCAGACCTGTGGTGTTTGTCCTTGTTTCAGATTTCTACAATCCGCAATATTTGGCATTTTATATATAACATATGTTAAACCTTCATTTAGATTACTGTGAACTAAATTAAAATGCACTGCCAGTGGAGTTAAACAACCCTAATTCATTTATTGTATATTGTGTAATATCAAATGACAGAGGAGTTAATGATAAATATAACTCAATACCTTAAGTTGAATATGGCTGAATACAATAATTGCAATAGAAAACTGTATATTTTAATGTAAAGCTGCATAATATCCTAAACGTACTTGGAGTGTACACATTGGATTTAATATTTCCTTCATGATTCTTGTAACATATGTGGTGAATGGGCTATAAATGAAAATAATAACATGTATTTCCATGCTGCCTTTATCACACCAAAATATCCCACCATGCAGGGCAAAAATGCAAATACATTGAGATCAAAGTTCCTCTTTGATTTCTGTATGAAGATTGGCACAGAATAGGAGTACTGTGTAGGATTTTGAACTTCTGGCGTTGTTTTCCGATCTGACTGTCATAATTCCATTCCTCCAGGAATTCAGTTAAATTAGTCCCGGCCGTGCAATGACTTCATCCATGTCAGACTTTTTATAGGCTTTTAGAGTTGAGGCTGCAAGTTTAAAACAAAACTGGTTTGATGAAATTGCTGCCTAGATGTGAAACTTTTTTTTCATGCGTGAGAGTTTTGAAGAATTTGAATAGAACATTTTGCTTTGAACTCATAAATTTTGGAGGTGGCTGTGGGATCAAAAATGACAGTAGTAAAAAGATTAATTGTGTCTCTGAGATTAGAAAGTAATACTGCTTAATCCATTACTTCCTTGGGCTTCTGAGGCCAACTTCGTCTTAACTTACCACGTGTTCTAGTTCTTATCCCACCGTACTGCCATGAAATCTTATCACTTCGTCTCATATCTCAATTTCGCAGTCAAACGCCACTACAAATGCTGACTAACTCTATTTCATCTCAGAAATATCAAATGCTCAGCACAATATAAAGGTCTAGAAATTCATTAGCATTGCATCCAATTCACAGGCATAAAACCGGTGCCCGAATATGCAGTCTATCAGGTGGTTTGCATGTGCAGTTTCCACTGTGTTGTGAAGGTTTCAGTCTAACAATCCAGGGCTTTCACCTAAAACAGAACCTAGTCCTTACAAAATTGGAACTTTAGGCCTCCTTGCCAAAATTGGTCTGCTTTGTAGCAGGTTATGTTCACCTTTCAAGAGTTGGTGTGGCCTTATATGTATCCCTGTAACAGATTTATGGAGTTGGCTTCCAAAAAACTCTATTTTGCAAAACAGATTTAACACAGATGTGCCTCCAGGCTCTCCAGGCTGACATCAGTCTCTACTTGACTCAATTCTGATTGAGTGCCTTTGATTCCCATCTTCCTCCTACCTGCCATGATGTACACATGGCTCCTGCCGACATGTCCTGAGCTTGATGTCTTGCCTGTCTAATTTTTAATAGAATTTGAGATCCAAATTCGGATTGAGCTTGTAGCACTTGGTTTCTGTTCTGAGGGAGATTACTAGCAGCTACCCAATCTTGCTATTTGTACATAGTCAAAATGATCAACTTCTTTGGAATAAGGAAGCCAATTTTTTGACTTCTCAATCCCAAAAGCAAAATGTGTTTACGGTTTAACCAATCAGATTCACTTTTCAGGTTTGTAGTAGGTCTGCTTTACCTCGGGTTTGACATAACAAGTCAGTTTTGGGAACTACAGCATGTACTTATTGAATCTGCGCTTTTCAAGTCTGAATTGTAAACATCTTTCTTCCACTGTTTCCATCTCCTGTTTGTTCAGTAACTTATTTTGCCAGCAAGTAAGTAATACCTAAGTTCGCTTTTAAGTTTACATTCCATTTAAACATTCAACACACTCAAGATATTCGAAAAATAATCCAATATTCGAAAAATAATTCAATATTCTCCTTCAGACCTTAATGTCTCTGAGTTTGGTCTCCTGCTTGACTTTCTTTCTTGAAGCATAAAGATTCCCCTTTTTCTCACCTAAAACCTGATCAGTGGAAGTTCTAAATGTTGTTCCTGTATGAGGAAAGGACAGAATGATGAGCTGTTTCTTCCGTCTTGGGCTGTTTGTACATTGTGCTGGTCCTGAGACACTCACTATAGGGGACAGAGTAGAGGAGGAGGTTGCCAGAGGGGTGTTTGGGACAGAAGAGGGTGTAAGAGGTGTAGAGTGGATGGAGGATTGAGAAGTAGTCTGAAAGACGTGTGGATTGTTGGTGGGAGTAGAGGAGCTAGGGGGAGAAGGAGACTGCAAGGAGTCGGGTGAGGGAGACTGCAAGAGTTGGAGGGGAAAATGAGAGGGAACAGCTTTAAATATGTCAACAAAGGACTACTCAACCTGTGAGCCAGGAAGACACAAAATCAACATGGGTAGAGAGATGCTTGCAGATGGATATGGAATCTCTAGCTTAAGGTGGCATGTGTACATGTTGAGTATAAGGAATAATATAATTACTATTGTAAAAAAACACTGAGCCAATGCTATTTGAGATTGAGATCTATGATTCTATTGATAAAATGGGTAGTAAAAGCCTGGTTAAAACTTTTCAGCTTTGTGCATTTAGGATGGAAGGCATTAATTGTGACTCACCAGTCTATAGAAGTTTGTTTAGGGTGATGTCTTTCCTGTACAGATATGTGTCAATTATTTTGAGGGGAAAAAAAAGCCCTGTTAGTTTATGTTGTGCTGGGATAATTTAAGTACAGAGATAATAAGGTGTAGAGCTGGATGAACACAGCAGGCCAAGCAGCATTAGAGGAGCAGGAAGGCTGATGTTTCAGGCCTACTCCCCTCTTCTGAAGAAGGGTCTAGGCCCGAAACGTCAGCTGTCCTGCTCCTCTGATGCTGCCTGGCCTGCTGTGTTCATCCAGCTCTACACCTTGTTATCTCAGATTCTCCAGCATCTGCAGTTCGGACTATTTCTAATTTAAGTACTGTGGTTTCTCAGAAATTAGCACTTCCCTTGCATGTTGCATCTTTAAGTTGGGATGAAAAATTGATAATTATGGAGGATGCTCAAGATTTGTTTAAATTCTTCTTCAGTGTGAGGCCAAATACCTCATATCATCACAGATGCAGATGACATCATTATTATGTGATGGCTGCACCTAATAAATGAGTTAGTAAAATTGGAAAGGAAATCTTTGAAAACCAAGTAAACAGCCTCAGTGGAAAAAATAATAAATAGCCCTTGAAAAAAATCTCAGGACGAGACCTCCGCTTTTAGAATTGTTAGATTGACTCCCTCGACCTCCGCTTTTAGAATTGTTAGATTGACTCCCTCGTTGGTTGGCTGAAAAGCAAGAGCTCATGGATCAGCAGTTGGAATTCGTGTCAGACAACAAGCCTGAGGAAGACTTGAGACTTATGAAAGGATAAAAGGTGGGAACATGCTGTCTTCCTGTACAGTCTCATGATGCAATAAGACTTGTCACTCCAGGTTTTGTAATGTGGAGCACCATCTCCTTTAAGTGATGCAGATGTGCCTGTTTCCCTCTGATGTTGCTCCGAGAGTTCTTTCGGACCGTAGATGGTTTGCTGCATTCTAGTGTTCCGTCCTGGCTTGTCGTGTAAAGGTGTGCAGCCCAGTGATGGGGCATCTGTTTGTCACGCTGCATTGCACTAGTTAGCCAAGAAAACAGAAACTGGATTCTAAAACAAAGTTGCTGGAAGAGCTTAGCAGGCCTGGCAGCATCTGTGCAGAAGAAAACAGAGTTAACGTTCCAGGTCTGGTGACCCTTCCTTGGAACTGATGGTGGCTGGGAAAACGTCAGTTTATAAGCAGAAAATAGGGAGGTGGGTGGGGTAGGGAGTAAACAATAGGATAGAGCCCAAAGAGAGAGAAAGACAATCGGACAGATAAAGGAGTTGCTTACGATCAGGCTGGGAGGGTGAATAGTTGTTAATGGGGACTGTTAGTGACGAACAACAGCGGGTGTGTAATGGCAGGCTGTGTGGTAACAAGGCCTGGTGTGTGGGGTCGGGGGCTGGGACACGCCCTCATTGTCATGAAGGAAGAATTAGGGAACCATAATATGAGTATTACCACACGTAATTAAAAAAAATTCAAGGTTTGAGCATATCCCTTTTATTTGCAGAGAATGAAAAAAATACCATTTCTGTTGAACATAAATGAGCCATACAGTGAGCTCAGCTGATCAATTGAAATTGGTTTTTGGCGTAGCTATTACAACAGTCAGGATTGGTCAGCAATTGCTGTCCAATTGCCTAATCATATCTAATGACCATTATCTTTTGAGTTTTGTAAGTGCCTGCTGTTTGGGTGTGGTTTGTACTCTGCATGTGGTGCACAGCTCATGTTTTTATTTGTCAGTGTCACTCTGAAGACAATGCTTTCAGACAAAATTTTATCTGATTCTGCTGCAGCTACTTGATGCCTGACTGATTCTGCAGTTAGCAGGCTGCACCCAGAGTACTGTGTTTGGAGGGAGTTCAAAAGTGATGCACTCAGCCTGGAATGAAGGGACTGACTTTTTGAGAATAGCTCAATAGCTTAGGCATTTAGAAGAATGAGCGTTTTGGCAGGGTAGAAGTTGAGAAGATGTTTCCAGTAGTGAAGAAATCGTGAACAAGGATGCATAGTTGCAGATTAGAGGGACATGCGTTTAAAACTCCCAGAGGTTAGTGAATGTCTGGAATTCTCTACGCCAGAAGGATATTGATGCTAGATTACTGAAAAGAGGAGGTTGTTAGAATTGTGCAAATATTAGGGAGATGACGACAATGAGGAATTGAAGCCTGGGGTGGATCAACCATGATCATTGTGAATACTGGCTCATGCCTGAGGGGCCAGATGGTGTACTCCCACTCCTGTTTCTTATGTTGTTATGAACTTGGCTGCATAACCTAAGAAATGATTTCTTCAGAATGAACACAGAACCCTCGAAGAGGTAGCCATCCCCAATACTCTCAGGATGAATGCTCAAATAAAAAATAATTTGATCCCCTGCTGCTCAGGATCCAAAACAATGTTGATGTTTGAAGTACGGTTCATTTTATAAATTATACTCATTTTACCATGAAGCAATTAGACCGTTATTCTTTTTGTGTAGTTGTTTTATAGTAGCACACATGCAGTTTACTGCTCATCGAGTTTAATAACTAGTCATGAGATCTGGTTAATATTTAGAGTGACAAACTGGTTGGTATTTTGGTTCTTGTTTTATGAAGTAGACGTTCTCAGACAGTTGTTTGCTACTACCTAACTCTTAAACACTCAGGCAACTGGAAATAAGTTTTTTTTAAATAAGTCTTATGTAATTGAGTATTTGAGTTCTTCTATGTGAATGAAGCATTAATACAAGTTGCCAGACAATTTGATAAATTTGGCTGTCATGTTCCATGACCGAATTATAGCTGTAGAGGTCAGTCTTGATCGGAATGTATCTGTTTCCTCTTTACTACCTCACCTTTCGAAGCCCCCAGCTAGCAGATGGCATCTTGGGCTGGGCAGCCAGCTGAGACTCCAGGCTGCAGTTAAAGTCTTCCCTCCAATATTTTGCCAACAGGCAACTGATATTTCTCAATTGTGACATTAACATCTCTTAGGATTAACTGAGGAGATACTGCGAGGTTCTACAAATTCTTTTTGTGTTTATTTAAATGTTGAAGGAATAGCGTTTGTTGTCCACTTCTACAGGTACTAGTGTAACCTTAGTTGGAAAGTAGCTCACTGCCTTTTGCATGTTTTGTGCAGGCATGCAGTGTGCCCTTGGATGTATCCTGTGCCCACTTCTGCACTATGTTCACTTGCGCATACACAACAATATTCTGCTTCAAGTGTCACTTCTGACCATTGTGTTTGTATTTTGCACATCTTTTACCACCACTCCTACACCCCAGTTTATTGATTCAGAATGTTTTGATGTGTTTGTGACTGATAGACATTGCTGTGACTGACACAATAAATGTACCATTTGCTTATTACTGATATGACGCTACAAAATTGACATGGCTTTCATCTTTCTGTACCATTACTGCTGCTAGCTTAGTGGGTTTGATGAGATTTATTTATATGCCGTTCGATTTGGGAGTCCAAATAAGGAGCTAAAACGAGAAGCAATGTTTTAAAAAGCTTTATGAGCTGCAAGTTAAAAAGCCTGACAGGGATAATCCGCTGTGAAACTGTAGCTGGAATTGAAGTGGTGATGGGATGGCCACCATTTAGAGCTTTTCGATTCACTCACTGAATGACTGCACTTTTCGGTGGAGTTATATGGTTTTGGTGCAATTTATTATTAAGAAATAGAGCCTCAAGTTGTCATGGCACTCCAATGAAGTCAAGGCCCTCCACTCCTAATGTTTAAGAAGCACCTTCAATTTTGCACATCAAGACAATATTAACCTTTATCTTTTCTCAAATGGTAGGTAGTCAGATGGCAAATATTTGAAAATAATTGTCATAGGAACTAGAAGCTTATGAGGTTTTGTTTTTGTGCAGGGAGTTTTTATGATCTGAGAGGTTAGTGGAAGAGGATTCAATAGTACATTGCAAGATAAAATTGGACAACTACTTTGAAGGGCTTTACTACCAAAATCCTGTTTTTGTAGCCAGAACCCCCATGCTGTCTCTGTCAGTCATGCTTTGACCATCAGAGATGAGAGCAGCTCTCACTAGGCTCCTCCTGATGTCTGAATCAGATGGCTATGAGCTCAAGATCCATACCTTAAGTAATTACTCTTTGATTGCTCATGGTTGTGTTGCTGCATATGGTGTATTAGTTGAGATGTTAAACTAAGGCTCCGTTTGCCTTGTACAGTGGATGCACAAGATCCTAAGAACTATGTTGAAGAGGAGTGGTCAAGTTTCCCAGCGCTTTGGCCAATATTGATAAAATTCCTACAATGGAAAGAGACCATTCAGCCTATCAAATTTGTTATAAAGTAGAGGTTAACCCTGCTCTGACAGCTAAAACTGAAACACCCAGAAAACATGCCTCAGCCCATAATCTGTTAAAAGAGCCCTCAATCTGTCATAAAGGAGTGGTTAAATAAAATAAACTCCTGACAAACACTTTATAATTAGTAAGTACAAGTTATTTATCTAACTCTAACAGTAAACAAATGATTTAAACTATTAAAAAAGGAATAAAACTCTTCATACGACTAAACATTCCTGAATAAAAAAGATTTTATCAGTACGCTGTTCTAATAAATAATAGCCCCACTTATATAAAATAATAAAAGAAAAGTTTAGTCCCTCAAAATTACAGCCAGGGTTACATTGTTCTGGAATGTTCTGTGTATACTCTGATAAATTCTTCCGTCAGGAACACCTTCTCGATTGAATTCTGGTGTCAGGACTGCCTTTTCTGTGAATACTTCTCTCTGAAATATCTACGAAGAGTTCTGTGGTACCTTTGGTACTTAGATGATGCTTTGTCTAAGAGCTGAGAGCTGTTCTCTTAGATGGCAGTGGATCTCCCCAGTTTTCCAAATGCCCTCATCTTTTGTACCCTGGATGGCATATCATTTTCTTACAATAGGATCGGTCCTGTGTCGTCAAAGTCGTCAGATTGAAATCAGTTGGCTTTTGGTATCTACGGTCCTGGTTTAAATTAATTGGCTAAATTCAAAAACCTGTTGTCTTGGTAAAAATGCTACAGCCTTTGGCAGAAATGTTTTAATTCAGGTGCTCAGTGCTCTGCGCACTGACAAACTCATAAATATAAAACAAAGCACATCATCTTTTAAAGGGACCACACACTGATTTCCCCATAGCGTGACAGGAAGTTAGAATTTAGTGTTTGTAAAATGCTAGAGGGGAAAGCATTGTGTGGTCCATTTAAAAGGTCAAGTGATTTTTCTGTGCTTAGATATTTAAAATGGATGTCTGTACGCAGCAGTTTAAAAGTTTGTAAGTACACAGAGGTCACATGTATTGAAACATTTGTATCAAAAGGCCATACAGTTAGCAGGCCAAGCAGACGGTTTTACCAAGATAACAGGCTTATGAATTTAACCAATCAGTTTGAACCACATACTTAGATACCAAAAACCTATGAAATTTAAACCTGATGGATTTGACAATGTAGCACCAAATCTATTGTAAAAAATATTGATATGTCATTAAGGGTATGAAACGAAGGGGGCAGTTGAACAAAGCAACAGAGTTAGCTGCCATCTACCAGAGCTAACAGCCCTCTGCTTGAGAGAGAATCAGTGGCTCTCACAGCCTCGTCTATGTCTTAAAGAAAGCACCATCTAATTAACAACAGCGCCAACACTACAAGTAGTGAATATTCCTGACAGAAGTATCAAAGGAGAAGGGTTCCTGACAGAAGAGTCGATGCAGAAGGCACCAAACATTCTGGAGGGCATATAACCTGGCTGCAATTTCAAGAGATTAATTTTTTTTATGTATATAAGTGGGACATGTATTTATTGGAACAGCATACCATTTGCAGATTGCTTTATTTGGGAATCATTAGTAGTTAAAAGGGATTTATTCCATTTGTTAATAGTTTAGTTAATTTGTTCAGTATTTGAGTTAGATCAATAAATTGTTACTTGTTGATTATAAAGTGAGTGTCAGGAATTTATTTTATTTAACCACTAGAAGTTGTTGAAAAGCAGATTACACCACTTTTCATACTCCTTTTACAGGTTACCCATACAGGGCGAGGTGCACCTCTTTAGGTGTTTTAGTTTTAGTTGGGGGGGGGGGCGCGGTGGTCAAACTCGCTCTGTAACACACTGTAATCAAGAAATGCCCGTTTTCCTGTTCTGCAGCTTTGTTAGAGACAGACAGTCTCTAACTGTCTTTGGGATGCCACAGAATGATTCACCAGTTGTGGACCAAGTGGTTTAACGGCCATGCAATCTTGATTTGTGGCTGAAATTGCATGCTGAAATCACTCGATGTCAGAGCCATCTTCCAGCTGTGTAAATGCGTTCTGTGCCGCAGTATTTAATGTGATGAATCAGTTGTTTTTATTTCTTGAATAAGATTGCAAAAATAGGAGCTACTCAGCCCCTTGAGACTGCTCTGCCATTCCATAAGATTGTGGATGATCTGATTGTGATTTTTCTGGAAGTGCAGTAACAACTTGAACAAGACTGGAGCGACAGTGGATTGTTTCATATATCTTCCTTGATCTTTTGAGAATTATAAATTTTTCTTTTGTTGATTTTTCTTCTCTTATAAACACTGAATCATGTTGTTCATAGATTGCGGCAGCCTTTGTGTGACGTTCCCAAATAGTTTTCCATCACATCTGAGCCTATATGTTGAGTGCAAGCCAGACATTAGGAAGTTAATATGGTAACAACAAGCTAGTTTTTTTAATGGAGAGAAGATATATCTAGGCACTTCCCAGAGACATCATTGGACAAAAGCATTGACACTGAACCAAATAAGGAGTAATTAGGACAGATGACTAATAGCTTTTTTGGTAATTCTAAGGAATGTCTTCCAAGAAGGAAAACAAGACAGAGGCAGAAAAGAATTTCGTAGCTTGACTAGAAACAATGCTTTACAAATATTCATTCAGAGACTGTCGGTGTTGCTGGCTAGGCTAGCTTTTATTTCCTATCCCTAATTGCCCAGAAGGCAGTTAAGCATAGGTCTGGAGTCACATGTAGGCCAGCACAGGCAAGGTGAATAGTTACGTCCCCTAAAGGATGTTTGAACCAGACGGGTTTTTACAACAATCAGTAACAGTTTCATGGTCATCATTCAGCTGTAAATTCTAGATTTTTATTGAATTCAAATTCCACCATCCGCCATGGCACGGTTTGAATCTAGGACCCCAGAACACTATCTGGGTCTGCTCACTAATTGTTAAGCGATTGCTCTACTTGGCTGTCATGTTTCCTGTATGTCTGGGGACCATACTGTAGAAAGGAGGTGAATGGATTGGAGACAGTGCAGAATGAAAAAGCTCAGTTCTGAGGGTAGACTGAACAGATTGGGACTATTCTCCTTGGATAGAAAAAGGCTAAGTGGAGATCTGATTGTAATTTTCAAAATTGTACAAGGTCTGGTTAGAGTAGGTGGAGAGAAAACTTTCCCACTTGTAAGATGATTGAAAAATGAGAGGACCGCAATTGAAATTGATTTGTAAAGGTAACAAAAGTAATACTGCAAAAAACCTTTTCACATGACGAATGGTTCAGGGTGGGCATGCACTGCCTACAAGTGTAGTGGAATCAGTTGAAGCCATCAAGAGGACACTAAATGATTGTGAATACGTAGAATATGCAATGGTAAGGAGAAATGCACTGAATAGCACTGAATTACTGTGCTCATTGGACAGGCAGTGCAGGCACAACAAGCTGAATGTCTGCTTTCTTTGCCATTACATTTTGTGATCCTGTGATTGGCACCTTAGCACTAGGGCCCCTGCTGCCCCTTCTGAAGCAATTGGATTGGATCATGTACAAAAGGCCACTGTCCGAGGAGTGCAGGGATTTTGAAGGGTTATAGGACTGCAAGAGATTACAGAGATGAGAGATGGTCCATCACGTAGCAATTTAAAAACAAGAATTCTTGGTCTTTGTGAGAATTTCGCAGTTGAGGCCTTCCCCACCATGTGGTCAGTGAACACAGATGTGACAGGTGGGCCGAAGTTAGTGGAAGTTAGGATATAGCCAACGAAGACTGGGATGAGCTCCCATTTTTATAGGGGTCAAAGTTGGGAAGCTGCCAGGAGGCCATGTGATGGGGAAAAATGCATAGCTTACATCAGCAGTCCAGTGTTGTGTATGTCTTAAGTTTAACTCGGTGGTTCTATAGATTTTTGCATGGTCATTGAAAAGTTCATTGTATCTTGGTTATGGGAATGACCTGACTGATGTAGGCAAATTGACAGGTCATTCCGTGCCAGCAGAGTTGCGTATGGACAGATTCACCACCCAGAGCAGCTCTCTTCAAGAGAGTTGCATAACAAATACATTTACACAGTGTAAAAACCAAAGGAACTGTGGATGCTGTAAATCAGGAACAAAAACAAAGTTGCTGGAAAAGTTCAGATAACAAGGTGTAGAGCTGGATGAACACAGCAGGCCAAGCAGCATCAGAGGAGCATCAGAGGAGCAGGCAGGCTGACATTTCGGGCCTAGACCCTTTTTCTGAAGAAGGGCCTAGGCCCGAAACATCAGCCTTCCTGCTCCTCTGATGCTGCTTGGCCTGCTCTGTTCATCCAACTCTACACCTTGTTATCTCAGATTCTGTAGCATCTGCAGTTCCTACTATCTCTGCTGGAAAAGCTTAGCAGGTCTGGCAGCATCTGTGGAGCAGAAGACAGAGTTAATGTTTTGGGTCCAGTGACCCTTCCTCTGAACTGGCAGAAGAACAGTTCGGGGCCATGTCGTGCCCGAAATTCATTAAGATGGGGACATGGAGGGATAAAGCTGAGGCCTTTGCTGAGTACAGAGTATTCAGCATCGGAGAGCGAAAGGTTAGGAGGGGTGATGAATACCCGACAGGAGATGGGGATTTGGGGGAGGGGATAGAGTCAGAGGGAAGGGGAGGAGAAGCAGGTTCCAGAGCGCCATGGGTATTTTTGAGTTGGTCCAGCTTGTGGTCCTTAATGCCTGAAAAGAAAAGGAAAAGTTTCTTGTTAGCACGACGAATGAGCCGGAGGATGAAGTGGAACTGCGGAGTGGTGCAGCCCTCAGCCAATGTGTTACAATGCTGTTGGAGAGAAAGGTTGAGAGTGTGCAAGTGACGCCGCATGGCACTGAGTGTGGATCTCAGGATGCGGTGAGAGCAGCTGTCCGTGGAACGTTGAACGTCATGGAGATATCTGTCATCCTGGGAGGATGCAAAACGTGAGGGATGAAACAGTTGGAATCCACGTGGGGTGAGTCTGAGCCAGAGGCAGTCACTAAGGAATGTGATATGGCTGCGGAAACGGGTTTTAGCAAATACCTGGCCAAACACCAGTTGTGACAGTGAAATTAAAGTTGCTGGATAAGAAGATAGATTGGTATGGAAATCCCGTCGGAGAGCAGAGCAGAACTTCTTCAAGGTGGACATGTCTGGGAGAGATGTGGCAGTGAGTTAAATACTAAATAAAAACCAAAAAATCTGTGGATGCTGTAAATCAGGAACAAAAACAAAGTTGCTGGAAAAGCTCAGCAGGTCAGGCAGCATCTGTGGAGGAGAAAACAGAGTTGACATTTCGTGCCCAGTGACCCTTCCTCAAAACAGTTCTGAGGAAGGGTCACTGGACCCGAAACGTTAACTCTGTTTTCTCCTCCACAGATGCTACCTGACCTGCTGAGCTTTTCCAGCAACTTTGTTTTTGACATTTATACAGTGCCTCTTATGTAGAAAAACTTTTCAAAGAGCTTCTCAGGAATTGATTATCAAGCAGAGTTTTGATATGGGCTCATATTTGGTGATTTTAAGCCAAAATCTTGGCAGTGGACATGGAATTTAAAGAATGTCTTAGTGTGGAGACAGAGATCATTGTGGCTGTGGGCTGCATGAGGTCAAGTCTGTGGAAGGTTTGAGGTGGGAGGCTGACCGGGAGAGTACTGATCACAAGAATATGGGAGATAGGGGAGCATGCTGGAATGGACCATGCCACTGAGGATCCCATTGAGCCTGCTCCAGAATTTTATATGATCACAACTGATCTTGCAAACTTCATTTTTCATCGCCCTCCCTCTTTCTGCCTACCTCTGACATCCCCTTCCCAGCTCACTTTTGCTCAAACCTAATATCTGCCAATTCCAGCCTCGAATGTATTCAGTAATGGGGCAATCTCTCCCTCGCGGAAAGAATTTAGAGGAGGCTTTGAGGAAGGGCCACTCGACCCGAAATATTAGCTCTGATTTCTCTCCTTAGATGCTACCAGACCTGCTGAACTTTTCCAGTAATTTCTGTTTTTGGTCCTGATTTACAGCTTCCACAGTTCTTGCATTTCAATGGCTGAATGTCACTAATGGCACTATGTCACTATCACTGGACTGTTCATCCAGAGACTTAGGTAATGTTCTGGGGACCTGGGTTCGAATCCCATCATGGCAGATGGTGGAATTTGAATTCAATAAAATTCTGGAATTAAGAGACTAATTAAGTGAATCCATCACTAATTGTTGGAAAATCCCATCTGGTTCACTCATGCCCTTCAGGAAAAGAAACTGCCTTTCTTATCTGGTCCAACATATATGTGACTCCAGACCCACAGCAATACGGTTGACTCTTAGCTGCCCGGTGGGCAATTAGGGATGGGCAATAAATACTGCCTAGCCAGCGACACCGACACCCTGTGAATTAATTAAAATAAGATTCCAAAGTTTCAAACCTTCAGTTAAATAACATCTTCTGACTAGTCAGTTTAGGCCCCTAGCAGTGAAGTTATCTCCTTTATAATGATATAACTTTCTATCCATTGGTCACACAGAGATTGAGGGAACAGGAATCTAGCATCAGGGTCAATGAGCTAGGCCCAGTGACAAAGAGGTGGCATCAGAAGAGTGGCGATTTTGATGTTGGTGGGTATGGCACAGGCGATGGCGGGGTGGTGGAGGAGGGGTAATAGTGCAGGTGTCATTGATGAGCCAACTCAGGACTCATGGAGGAGCTGGAGGAGTGAAGAAAGACTCTCAGCTATATCTTTTTAGTCTTTTTATTTTTAAACTGTTCAAAATGGCACCAGATTGTGGCGACAGTTGAAACTTTTCACTGTAATTTACTGTATTATTCACTGTAAACTACAAGTGACAGTAATTCATCATGCATTCATTCAAATGTGAATTATAGGCAGATCTTAAAACTCACGGATGTGAGCCAAACCCACTTTCCTTGCTATAGAGATCTAGTGCATTTGTTCTTGGCAATGCCTAGCATAACTTATTGAAACTGATTTCTTTAAGTTAATAAGTTAGACTGGTGCTAAAGACCTGCATTAGTCAAACTGACTTGAATTGATACCCGAGCCGAGGTGGTTTGGATTAATGAATTAGTTCCCATTGACGTCAGTCTTTCTCTTTTAATACTTTGGATTGGGGGATCTTATAACACAGGTTCATGATGTCATCATGCATTAAGGTGAAAGGAATTTTATTGTAATTTAAATGAACAGGTCCATGGGGAGAGAGTGGAGGGGGAAAATAGCAGTTAAAAAGAATTGTGAGATTGTAAATTTAGGATGCTCTGATCTCAAACATTTCTCATTAGTGCCGCTAGAACAGTGAACACTTTCCTCCAAAGTCACTGACAGTATTAGAAGTCAATTCCAGTGCTGTTGTTTATATTTACTTCAGTTTTGAATACGTATTTGCAATTTCAACTTATTGTCTCTATCTTCAAATGATTTGGGTTCTTCCTGACCAGTTTCCTAGATCATGCTGAGCTGGCACATGTACAGTTGTTGCTGAGTGCTCCAGTAAACTATAAACACACAAGATGGAATGCTGCGCTAAACTGATTTACAGATCCAGTTATTGAGAAAAGTGACCTTTTGTTAATGAAGGTGTTCCCTCACCATGATTGCCCAACAAAGACACTGAAGTCAGAGCCTATAAGTCTTAATTTGCAGTTTGTGGAGGACCTGCAGAAGTCTCTTCACTCTATTTTGTATGGTTTTCAGCTGCAGTTCTACACTGTCATGCAGAGGCAACCTCATAATTCCAGTTGAAATGCTTTTTTTTGTATACAGTACACCAGTGCTGAGGCACTTAAGTATTTGACCATGTTTTGCCAAAAGGCTGCACTTATAGTTGACAGCTTTCATTTGCTTTTGTGTGATTTACTTCTTAAGAATGTAGGACCCAACATTTGCTTTTGGGAGCTGTAGTGCAAAAAAGCTCCCTGCCTCCAACTTTTCATTACTGAGCAGATCTTGCCTCATGAATAAGGATATGGGTTCTAGCCCCACTTCATGACTTGTGCACAACAATTGAGGCTGTTGTTTCAGAGTTGTACTGAAGGAGTGCTACACTATCCGGGATGCAGACTTTTGTAAGAGGCAATTGCAGGCGCAGCAGGCTGGATGTCCACTTTCTTTGCTATAATATTTTGTGATCCTGTGATTGGCACCCGAGCAATGGGGCCCCTGCTGCGAATTATGAAGCAATTGGAGTGGATCATGTACTGACAGATGGCAGTTCTTCTGAGAAAAGCGGGAGAATTAATCTTGTTGTCCTTCGATCAGCATCTCAACAAAAAACCCACATTATCCAGTAATTGGCATGTATCCAATTGTGGGCACTTGTCGGTGAATTGGTGCTTCGTGTTTCTTACACTAGAACAGTAGCTACACTTCAGAAGTAGATTATTGATTGGAAAACACTGAGGGGTGCCCGGTGGGACTAGATGGATTTGAGCTATAGGGAAAGGCTGAATAGGCTAGGGCTATTTTCCCTGGAGCATTGGAGGCTGAGGGGTGACCTTATAGGGATTTATAAAATCATGAGGGTCATGGATGAGTTGAATATCGAAGATCTTTTTCCCAGGCTAGGGGAGTCAAAAAATAGAGGACAGAGGTTTAAAGTGAGAAGGGAAGAATGTAAAAGGGACCTGAGGGGCAACCTTTTCACACAGAGTGTGGTGCTTGTATGGAACAAGTTGCTAGAGGAAGTATTGGAGGCTGCTCTCGTTACAACACTTAAAAGGATCTGGATGGTTGCATGAATAAGAAGGGCTTAAAGGGATATGGGCCAAATGCAAATGGGATTTGATTAATTTAGGATATCTGGTCAGTGTGGACAAGTTGGACTGATGGGTCTGTTTCTGTGCTGTATAACATTGTGACTTTATAGTGTGAAGTGTGTGATATAAATCCAGCAAAACTGGAGTCAGTGGAAATTGGGGAAAAGCTCTTTGCTGGTTAGAGTCATACCTGGCATAAAGAAAGATGGTTCTGGTTGTTGGAGCTCAATCACCTCAGCTCCAAATCATCCCTGCAGCAGTTCCTCAAGGGTAATGTCCTCAGCCAGACCGTCTTCAGCTGTATAAGGTCAGAAGTGGGGATGTTTGCTGATTACACAATGTTAATGCAGATCTGGAAATATTTCACTGTTCCTTCAGTGACAGTGGGTCAAAATCTTGGAAACTCTGTAGTTTCTGCTTTGTTATGTTGATTTTTGTGGCAAAATTCAGTCAGAATTGTGAAACTGATGAAAATCCTCATGAAATTAATTGGGAACATCGACTGGTTGTCTTTGTGTGTACTTGAGGCACAAGCTCATGAATAGAATTTAAAAGGTTTTCAATACAAATTTTCAACAATTTTCTGAGCACGTGGCTACTCTGTTCAATTGAAAGTAGGAAATGATTGCATACATGTTTCTAAAGTCATTTTCAGTCATTTCCAAAGATGTTTCTCACGGGGGACAATTGATGCAGTGATTAAAAATGCCTTTTTATTTGTACAGACATAATCTGAATTTCAGCTGTAATTAATTGAACCGCACCAGGTTGCCAATCTTAAATATCTGAAGGAAAATTTAGCCAAACAGAATAGTCAGTAAAAAATATTTTTAAAGTTGCTGGATTTTGTGTTCAGCAACAGGCAAAACCATTTCAGTGAAAATTGAGGGAGAAAATGCAATTTTGCAAACAGTTGTAATTTTTGCCATTGTACCCAAAACTGAAATTCTGTTCTATTATATTTTTTCCAGATGTACTGTCAGGCACAATTTAGATGTCAATGCTTTTTGTTAAATGTCTGGTCTGCATGGTGTTTGAACCTTGCAGTGTGCACATGTTGGCAGTGAGGTGATGCATCCGCAAGCTGGTTGCTGCTGAAGTCTGTAGTTCTTGGTGTGATTTTGATTTAGTGCATTTATTGTGAAGGTCAGCAGGAGTTTGTTTATTCAAGACTTTTTGGAGAGTGAGCCAGCAATGAGAATGAGCGTTACCGGGGTTACATTGAAGGCTTGTTGGCATAGATGAAGTCTAGTTTTGCTGTGCATTTGGCTGTCAGTTTTCTCGTTAGCTTGTCACATGTAGACGTGGAATAATTTCTATATCCCATGAATACACAAGACAATGAAAATACATGGTACAATTTTACTTGTGTTCATGCCCATTGAATAATGCAGGGAAAAGATTGTACACATTACTGAAGCTACCTGCACTAATTCACATTATCTCTCATCTGGAGTGCACTCAACAAAGTTAATGTTTTTCATTTTATTTCACATGCCTCTGCATCTGTCATCGACTTCAGCCTTGCAAACTACCCTGAGAACTTTGTGGTCCTCTCATTTCTGGCCTCTTGTGCATTATTAAGGGTCTATGCTGTACCATTGATGACAGGGTCTTTCATGGCCCATGGAGCCTCTTAAAACCTACCTCTTTTTCTCCAAACATTTTATCACAGTCTTAATATCACCTTGGGTCAAGGTGATATCATCCAGTGTAATAAAGGAATGATAGAATCACTAAAATGCATGAAAGTGGCTATTCGAGGCCTTACTGGCCCTCCAAAGAGCATCCTACCCAAACCCAGCCCCATCTCCCTCCATTTCCCATGGCTAATCCACCTACCTTACACATCCCTGGACACCATGGGCAATTTAGTATGGCTAATCAACTTAACCTACACATCTTTGGACTGTAGGAGGAAACCAGAGCAAACCCAGTGGAGCAGACACAGGGAGAATGTGCAAACTCCATACAGACAGTCATCGAAGGCTGGAATTGAACCCAGGTCCTTGGTGTTGTGAGGCAGCAGTGTTAACCACTGTGCAACCATGTCATCCAATGGAATAATGCTTCTGAGAAAGCCCTTAGAATGTTTTACTACATTGAACGTACCGTATATACACAAATTCTTTTGCTATCAGCTGTGTTGATTTGTACTAACAGTGATGCTATAAAAAAAAGTGGTGGGATTTTCTAGGCGAATGAGAGTGAGAGTGGAGCTGCACGGGTACATAATAGTATACCATTGGCCAGTGTCACAGTCTATCTTGCGCCAGAGAGCCATTTTTGGGATGGCCCTATTTTGGTAGGAAATGGCTACCTGACCACAAGGGGTAAGTGGCTGGTTAAGTTGGGGGAGGCAGTGGCCTAGTGATATTATTGCTGGACCGTTACTCCAGAGACCCAGATAATGTTCTGGAGATCCAGGTTCAAATCCTGCCATGGCAGATGGTTGAATTTGAATTCAATAAAAGTATCTGGAATTAGGAATCTAACGAAGACCATGAATCCATTGTTGATTGTCAGGAAAAACTCATCTGGTTCACTAATGTCCTTTAGGGAAAAAAACTGCCATGCTTACCTGGTCTGGCCTACATATGACTCCAGACCCACTGCAATGTGATTGACTCTGAGCTGCCCTCTGGGCAGTTAGGGATAGGCAATAAATGCTGCCTGGTCAGTGACCTCCTCATCCCATAAATGAATAAAGAAAGTTATTAACAAGTTGACTAAGTCTGTGTGCGCAGTGGTGTTGTGCTGGCAGTAACTGCTTTCCAATTTAAAACTTTTGTTGGTGTTAATAATGCACCTGAACATGGAGGTGACCTCTGTCTCCCTCACCCACATTGGCAGGTTTTTCATTACTGCAGGGTGCCCTGTCAATTCATTAGGCAGTGATTGCATCTTTTGGCAACAAAATTGCCGAATACAAAGTCAAGAGATAACAAGGTGTAGAGCTTCATGAACACAGCAGGTCAAGCAGCATCATAGGAGCAGGAAGGCTAATGTTTCGGGCCTAGACCCTTCCTCAGAAATTTGGCCTGCTGTGTTCATCCAGCTCTACACCTTGTTATGTCAAGATTCTCCAGCATCTGCAGTTCCTGCTATCTCCGAATACAAAGTCAATGTTGATTGACCACTCCTGACCCCTTGCAAGGGTGGGAGCCAGATTTAATTTGTGACCTTGACTCAGACGCATGATGTTGCCTTTAAGAGCCAAAATTTGTAATTATGTTAGTCAGGCTATGCTTTTTGAGCGGATACTGTTTCAGTAAACAGCAATAACCATTAAAGATTTCTGTTCAACAGAAGTTGGCTTGAGCACCACAAAGGTTTGGTTCGATAGCAGCGTGGGAATGTCATGGTTTGCAAGTTTGGGCTATAGTCAGTTCCAGCTGTGCTGCAGTGGATAGCACTCTGTGTTTACAGACTGGCGCAGCTACCCTTCTGTTATTTAACTATATTAGAATCATTGACCATGAAATATACTGGCATGGTGGCAGCAGGGCTAACAGGAGCCTTTTTAAGGTACAGAATTAGAATTAGAAGTAGGTTTATTGTCACGTTTCCAAGTCACACAAGAACAGGAGTGCGGTGAGAAGTGTACAATGTTACAAGCACACTGGTACAAAGTACCTAAGTGCAAATCTTAGGAACCAAACATAAAGAAAATAAAAAGTAACACCACATTACAGATATAAATAGTATAAATTAAGAAAATAAGAAATAAAGGTAAAAGGATAGACGTTTTAAAGATGGGGTCCTTTTTCAGTCCTGCCCAAAATTGGACCAATAAGTAAAATCTAGTCCTTTTCAGTAGCTTTTAGTTTTTTTTCCTTTGTTTCCTGCATATCTGGAGCATTGCCCTGAGCCATATCAGGAATTGTTCCTGCCAGTCCCTGACTGATTGAATGCTGATGTCTAAAATCCCTGATACCGAACTGTTGGTCAGCAGGCATTTCAAACTGGGCACAGAGTGGATTCCTGGTGGGATGCCTGCAGAGGTGAGTTAAAATCTATTAACATTGTCCAGTGGCCTTGGCCTGTGCTGTTGTATTCAGTGATTCAATCCAAAGTGTTGGGACTATGAGCGGTTTTTCGGTATGCACATTCTGGTCTGTCCATCATTTCTGGTTCTTGTAAAGCAAATTGTTTTACAGGAACATCTTTTTGAAATGATTCAGAGGAAATGAAATTAAGAGAGCCTCTAACAAGCAGGTACAACTTATAATGTTGTCTTTAAAACTTGGCAAAACTTTTGAAATAAATCATCCTTAAATATTGATTATTCTTGTAAAGCAATTCAACTAATTCAATGATCAACAGGTTAGACAGGTATATCAAATAAATGAGTAGATTATTATTTGTTGGACTGGTGAAGTTGCAACCGTGGTAATGCTGCTTGGCCTGCTGTGTTTATCCAGCTCCACACTTTGTTATCTCCTTAGTATCTTAAGTGATTTGTACTTGATCATTGTATTGCAACCAATGAAACACTTCCTGAAGTGTTGCTTTTGCTGGAAGGGTAACATGCAATTTGCATTCTGCAAGTTCCTGCAAACAAAAATATCGCAACAATGAGGCAATACCTAAGGTTTTACAGTCGATTTGTAGCTCAGGTTGTGGATGTTGTGATTGGTTGGCACGCCGAGCTGTTTTGTCGTTCTGCAGACATTTCCTTACTCTGCTGGGTAACATCATCAGTGCAGCCTCCGATGAAGCGCCGTTGTGTTTTCTCGCCTGTTACTGAGAAAGCGAAACAATGACAGCACTACTAAAACAAGAACAAGACCCCAATGACACCATCTCCACAGACAACATGCTGAAATTACGGGACCTTTGCCTCACCGCCCGCTTCACCTTTAACGGCCAAATATATGAACAGATCAACGAGGCACCCGTGGGATCACCTATCTCAGGACTAATAGCCGAAGTGGTGATGCAGAGACTTGAAAGTACGGCCCTTCCACTAATCCTGTCAAAACTATGGATATGCTACGTGGACCTTTGTCATTACTAAACAGACCAAACTAGAGGCGATGCACCAGCTAATAAACAACACCCTCACCAGAATCAGATTCACCAGAGAAGAGGAGAAGAACTAATAGCTCCCATTCCTGGATGTCACGGTACAGCGCAGGACAAGTGAGGGATTTTTAACAAAGGTACGCAGGAAAGCCACACACACTGACCTAGTACTGAATTGCAACACACACTAACGAAATTGCATGAGAACATGATTTAAATGGGCAATAACACACTGCAGCAGCACAGAGCTATGCCAAAAAGGAGAGTACCTCTTCCAGGTATTCAAAGACAATGGATACCTGAAGAACTGGGTTGGAAGATGCCTATTACATGAACGACACCAGAAAGATACTGCACGTCCCAACACACTCATCATGCTGCCTTACATCAGGAACACATCAGAACTGACCACAAGACTCCTACAACCGCTCAGCATCAGAGTAGCACACAAACCCACATCAGCCCTACAACAGCTGCTCACCTGAACCAAAGACCCACTTCCCACTATGAATAGGACCAATGTCATTTATAAGATTCCCTGCAGAGACTGTGACGAACACTACATTGGACAAATAGGAAGGAAATTAGCGAGTTTTGAGAAGATTTGTAGCTCAGGTTGAGGTTCTGGATGTGAGTTTGCTCGCGTAATTGGAAGGTTAGTTTTCAGACGTTTCGTCACCATTCCAGGTAACATCGTCAGTGAGCCTCCAGTGAAGCGCTGGTGTTATGTCCCGCTTTCTATTTATCTGTTTAGGTTTCCTTGGGATGGTGATGTCATTTCCTGCATTGGTGATGTCATTTCCTGTTCTTTTTCTCAGAGGATGGTAGATTGGCTCCAAATCAATGTGTTTGTTGATGGTTGGAATGCCATGCTTCTAGGAATTCTCGTGCGTGTCTCTGTTTGGCTTGTCCTAGGATGGATGTGTTGTCCCAATCAAAGTGGTGTCCTTCCTCATCTGTATGTAAGGATACTAGTGATAGTGGGTCATGTCGTTTTGTGGCTAGTTGATGTTCATGTATCCTGGTGGCTAGCTTTCTGCCTGTTTGTCCAATGTAGTGTTTGTCACAGTTCTTGCAAGGTACTTTGTAGATGACGTTCGTTTTTCTTGTCTGTATAGGGTCTATTAAGTTCATTAGCTGCTGTTTTAGTGTGTTGGTGGGTTTGTGGGCTACCCTGATGCCAAGGGGTCCGAGTAGTCTGGCAGTCATTTCCGAAATGTCTTTGATGTAGGGGAGAGTGGTTATGGTTTCTGGGCCCGTTTTGTCTGTTTGTTTGGGTTTGTTGCTGAGGAATCGGCGGACTGTGTTCATTGGGTACCCATTTTTTTTGAATACGCTGTATACTTGATTTTCTTCTGCTCTGCGTAGTTCCTCTGTGCTGCAGTGTGTGGTGGCTCGTTGGAATAATGTTCTAACGCAGCTTTGTTTGTGGGTGTTGGGTTGCTCCTGTAGTTCAGTATTTGGTCCGTATGTGTTGTTTTCCTGTAGACGCTGGTTTGAAGTTCCCCATTGGCTGTTCGCTCTACTGTGACATCTAGGAATGGCAGTTTGTTGTTGTTTTCCTCCTCTTTTGTGAATGTTATGCCAGTAAAGGGTATTATTGATGGTCTTGAAGGTTTCCTCTAATTTGTTTTGTTTAGTGATGACAAAGGTGTCATCCACATAGCGGACCCAAAGTTTGGGTTGGATGATTGGCAGAGCTGTTTGTTTGAGTCTCTGCATTACTGCCTCTGCTAAGAACCCTGATGTCGGAGGCTCATTGATGATGTTACCTAGAATGGTGACGAAACGTCTGAAAACTAACCTTCCAGCTCAGCGAGCAAACTCACATGCAGGAAGGAAATTAACAAGGGTACATGAACACCAACTGGCTACAAAAAGACACGACCAGTACTCACTCATCTCAATCCACATGGATATGGAGAACCACCAATTCGACTGGGAAAACACCAATGCCCTAGGATGAGCACAGCAGAGAGAAGCACGGGAATTCCTAGAAGCCTGGTGCTCCATGAAGAAAGTCATCAATAGACATATAGAACTCGACCCCATATGCACTCCACTGCGAAGGAAAACGGGAAGTGAGGTAATTCAGTTCAATGGACTCCAGAGTTGAAATGGCAGCCGAGAAAACACAATTGCGCTTCACGGAGGCTGCGCTGATGATGTTACCCAGCAGGGTAATGGAACATCTGCAGATAAACAACGAGCCAACCACATAAGACAATCCGTTATAGCGATGTTGATTGAGGGGTAAATGTTGGCCAGTACATTAGGGATCTCCTCAGCTTTTCTTTGAAATAGTGTCATGGGATCTTTAACATCCACCCAAGGGAACAGATGGAGCTCAAGTTTAATGTTTGATCTCAGAGCTGGTACCTCCAGTAGTGCAGCCATTTCTTGGTTTGCTGTGTTGGAGCATAAACCTTGACTTTATTTTTGTGTTCATGTCCTGGAGTGAGACTTGAACTCTGAATTTTCCTGACATAGGCTAGAGAGTATTCTGTTCTGAACCATAGCTAACACATTGACGTACATGATGTTGGCATATTGTTATGTTGTAACCACTGAATAAGTGGTGCATTTTCAGGGAGTGGAGCTGCCAAAAATGTTCTCGCTATCAATTGTAATTCTGATGTCAGCATTTTCTTTATTAACTACCTTGTCAGTAATGACTTCTTGGAAAATATTACCTTTTATGTAATAGTTATAAATCTTATCCACACTTGCATGTGTGGCACTTTGAGGTGAGGTGATGTTTATGTGCACCATACAAGATTAGATATTAAAGATACATATGCACTGATGGACCATTGTTGATCCCAGCACAGAAGTATCTGTGAACAAAAAAAGACCCAGTTGGCTCATATCTTCCAGGAAATGAGAAACTCCACTTACTTCACTTGGCTATGAGCCTGTCTTTAACAGAATTCTTTCCAGATCTTTTTACCAGTTAGCGAGCTTTGAGAAGATTTGTAGCTCACGTTGAGGTTCTGGATGTGAGTTTGCTCGCGGAGCTGGAAGGTTAGCTTTCAGACGTTTCGTCACCATTCTAGGTAACATCATCAGTGAGCATCCGACGACGCACTAGTCTTATGTCCCGCTTTCTATTTATCTGGTTAGGTTTCCTTGGGTTGGTGATGTCATTTCCTGCGTTGGTGATGTCATTTCCTGCTCTTTTTCTCAGGGGATGGTAGATTGGCTCCAGATCAATGTGTTTGTTGATGGATTTCCGGTTGGAATGCCATGCTTCTAGGAATTCTCGTGCGTGTCTCTGTTTGGCTTGTCCTAGGTTGGATGTGTTGTCCCAATCAAAGTGGTGACTGCCAGACTACTTGGACCTCTTGGCATCAGGGTAGCCCACAAACCCACCATCACACTAAAACAGCAGCTAATGAACTTAAAAGACCCTATACAGACAAGAAAAACGAACGTCATCTACAAAATACCTTGCAAGAACTGTGACAAACACTACATTGGACAAACCGGCAGAAAGCTAGCCACCAGGATACATGAACATCAACTAGCCACAAAACGACGTGACCCACTATCACTAGTATCCTTACATACAGATGAGGAAGGACACCACTTTGATTGGGTCAACACATCCATCCTAGGACAAGCCAAACAGAGACATGCACGAGAATTCCTAGAAGCATGGCATTCCAACCGGAACTCCATCAACAAACACATTGATTTGGAGCCAGTCTACCATCCTCTGAGAAAAAGAACAGGAAATGACATCACCAACGCAGGAAATGACATCACCAACCCAAGGAAATCTAAACAGATTAATAGAAAGCGGGACATAACACCAGCGCTTCACCGGAGGCTCACTGATGATGTTACCTAGAATGGTGATGAAACGTCTGAAAACTAACCTTCCAGCTCAGCGAGCAAACTTTTTACCAGTATGTACACTCGTGCTTCAATCTGCACAATGAGCTACAGGGCTATGTGTATTTTTAATTCCGAAGGCAGGTGAATTATAAGCTCTTTGAAAGCGGAGCGATCATTGAGATACTTGGAATCCATTTCAATGATTGAGAAAAGATGGTGTTAACAATTCTTGCCAGACGTGGAATACTGATAGATAATTTAGCCAGAGAGAGATCCAGGAAGGCCACCCATTGTTTTCAAATTGTGCAGTTTGAATCATCAAGTGACAGAGAGGGAAATTATTGGAACGTCAAGTTTTTAAAATGGCTAGCTTTCTTGGGTTTGTTTGTTCCCTTGGCTTTGCATCTGCAAAAGAGAGAGGCAAGGCATCATTGAGGACCCTTCTCCACACAACCGTTGGTACATTACAGAATTTAAATTGTTCATGTGGTCTGCATGGATTTAGTACATTGTTATTTATGCATTTTGAAATGGCTTTTGTCTAAAGATCTTGGATAATGAGTAGCGTGTCAGATGGTCATGCAAAGGTGGCTTTGTATATGGGATGTACCACTGGTTTGGAGTTTCAGAAAAAGCAGTCCAATACATTGTGCAGTGATTGTAATCTTTAATATCCCACTGTGTTGTTCCACGTGGAAACAAATTCCATTTGATGACTTCAGCATGGCTTGATGATTTTGTCAAACTACCTCTTTTTTGGAAGTGACGGGAGAATGATGAGCCTTTTGTAGGTATTCTCCGGTGATCAATTTAGTGATCAATGAATTAATTGTTAAACTTGCGAACTATTAATCTGTACATGGTGATGTAGAACATGCATATCTGAGCTCAAAAGCACCTGGACCTCTTGAAAGTAACTATGGTTTAGCTTTGAAAAGCAGAGAAAAGGCATTGGTGCTGTGGTTAAATATGATTGCATTCCTTACGGAAATAGCATTTCCTGGGCTTGTGGTAGCACATAGATTGTTTTGTTCAGTAGGAATAAGATTAACTCTTTGTGAGCTGGATTTCAGTCCCTTTCTTTCAGGGGCAGAAAGATTGATTGATTTATTTTCAATGAAATTTCACTTCTATGAAGAGATGTAGACTGGGGGTAAATTGGCAGCTGAAGTAGAAAGAGTGGTGGAAAGGATGCAGTACTCTTGTGTCTGATGCTGTGGCCAAGGCTGCAGAAGATTAAACTGAATCTTGAAAAATTGTAATGAAGATAGAAAATGATTTGCTTATGCCATGATTGTAGCTTATTGCTGTGTAAGGTGAGTGTGCTTCCTGAGACAATGGTCGGTTTACTAGCTCAGATGATTTTACATTTAGCTGTAGCCATTTTCAGCCCACGGTTTGCACATGTAACTTCAGATGGTAGATCTGACAATTTGTTGAATCTGGTTTTTTTTAACAAAGAATGATCCTGGCTGCATGCCTTCACTAGTGAAAGTGTTGATTGTTCACCCTTCACTCAGCAGTGTGACTAGTTTTAAAAAAAAGTCAGTACTTCAAAACATATCAAAATTTGTCTTTATAATTATACCAGTGTCTTAAATGAGTGCAGTGGAATGGCAGCAAACCTTACCATGGTGACATTAAATAGTTTCCCCAGCCAACCTCTCTCCAGTACGTTATTGTCAGAAATGCATCACATGCTGTGATCTTGAATTGCATAGTGTAGAAAGTTCTGTGTGAAATCAGCTGCCACAATACTCTGTTTGAACCCTAGGTTAAAGACAGCAAAATTCAGTATATCCCAAATGTCACTTTGTCACTCATTCTGAAAGCTGCATGCCTGTGTAGTCATTGATGAATGACCATTGAAGGTATGTTTGTTGAAATATTCCTATTTCTCTTTCCTTTCTCTTGCCTTCATTGTTTGTAGAAGAGGATGCCATTTGGCACATAATGCCAATGTTGGTTCTTTGTAATGTCTATTGAATTAACCCCACAATCCTCATTCTGTATGAACCCCATTTGATTTACTTGCTAAACAGGAATCCAGCTTTCTGAAGGTTGTTATTGATTTTGTTTAAGCTATATTTGTGGGCAGCTCATTCCAGATGATAACATGCTGATTTTATTAAAGGAAAAGCCTTGACTTGGCTCTTTTACCATTAACCTTGGGTTCCAAAGCCTTCTGCCACTGGAAACAGTTTCTCCACATGTGCTCTATCAAAATCCATTGTGATAATTATTTGTGATTCTCACTGTTTGGAGACAAACATGACAAATGCTCCCACAGACAGGGAGATGGGGACTGTTGTGTTGGCTTGCATTTATTGTTGAACGATTTGACTGAAAAAGCACTAAGCGGTAAGGTACTATGTAAGGAAGTGCTGTGACCTGCATTAGTGTAGTTTGCAAGTCAGACTCAGTACAGCCTGCGAAGGTGTACTTTGTATTGTAGCTTTCACATTAAGCTACTTTCAACTGGACTGATTAACAGTCAATTTCATGCCATGCAATGTTCTCCTTTCTCGTGGTCTGCAAGGAAATGGATGCTCCTTCTAGGTTTGAATGTGTTCATAATGAAAAGAAATTCAGATTTTAATATTTTACATTGAACATTGCTGAAACAGAGACATATTGTTGAAGCATTTTGTCTTGCACTCGTTAGGGCAATGCAAATTTCAAATGATGCTCACAAATCTCCAGTACAGAAGAAAAGGATGCTGAGTAGTTGTCAGGTTGACTCTGACTGAGCTGAGCTGTTACCAGCGAGAATGCACCAGGAAACTACAGACTTAGCAAGCTGCTGGGTAATTCAGAAAAGGTGCATGGCTTTTCCTGTCATTTGTGGAGGATAGGTCCCTGTACATTAACATACATGACATCTAGCAAATCATGTAATGTTTTGACTTGCACTCATCGGGACTGAGTGGAAGCTAAACCCGGAAAGGAATGCCAATTTGTACAACTTGAGAAAAGGGTGCGATTGGTTAGTTTATGTTTGGCATGGACATGCAGCAGAAATATTTCTATTCCTAAACTTTCATTTTAGTTAGCGATAGATTTTAGATTCGGCAGGTAAGTCCTGACTGGTGAGCGCATTGCCATGGGGAATGCAGCAGGGATTGTCAACTTGATAAAACTCTTCTCGGTGGAAAATGTACAATGTTTGGATGCATTTCTTTTGTCTACAAACATGTGTAGGTTCTAACATGTGCAATTGAATCAAACAGCCAACATGGCTAATAATCTTAACTTTGTTTCTGGTATAGCTCTTACCATACTAAGGATTATTTGGTAAATGTTGTCCAATAGCAAAATTACATCTAATATTAGTCATGATGTTCTGAGATTTGCAAGCATGGCTGGTTGTGGATGATCTACAGAGCTGCATACTACAGATGATCAAAGAGATGTGTTATTACTTTAAATTAGTTCTTAGTGTAGATATTAGCCAACAGGATTGTTCAGCAAGCTGTGTTCAGTTGCAGGATCACATCTGTCATTGATGTTTGATTATATAGTTTTGAAAGTAAGGGATGTAAACACTGTACTCATGTCTATTACAAATAACCAAAGGTACATATTCTAATTTCACTTGTGGAAAGTTCTCAAACCTCAGTGGAGGACTAGGAGGATTTGAAGAGCTACGTTAAAGGAATTAATAATCAGGACGAAAGGGCTTCAGAAGGTAAAAAGAACAAAGCCAAGCATCTGGTTGCTATCCACAGATAACCATCCAGTGGTAAGCTGTATGAACACTGTAAAACATACCACCAATATTTGCATTGTGGTTTAACGAGCTCCCTGTTAAGAGAGTTAAATAGAAACGACCTACTTGATTCTGTTCTAAGACTATTCATTAGCATTAATGCAATTGCAGAGTGTAAAGGAACACTGATTTCTCAAAATATTTATGTTGCTAAAGGAACCCCGACATAATGTGAAAGCCATTTTGTTGCATGCTTATATAAATTGAATGCCCCTATTTGTTTCAGAGAAAGTGGACAGATGAATTTCAGCAGTATGTTACATTGTTTTGGGTCTCTATTGAAGTCTGTGTGAAATGAAAAGTAGTGATACACCAATATTTTCTGGCTGTGGTCAAATTACATAGGGTGGTGTTTGATTGTTGCTCACTTTTTAAAGATTATCTCATGTTGCCTCTACCTCACAGCCTTCCCCTAACTTCACATCATTGACTGCAAACTTCCTGTACACACCCATAAGAAAGTAGAAGATGTGGAGATGTGGAAAGGCCCAAAATAACGGTCCTTAATGATTAAATAGTCATGAATGGTGGAGTTCACGGGAAATATCTTTACAAGAGAATGATTTGAAATCTGGAACCTGATACTGCAATAAGTAGTTAAGATGAATAGCATGAATGCTTTTAAGGGGAAGCTAGATAAACGTGTGATGGAGAAAGAAACAGAAGGTTATGCTGATAAGGGTTCGATGCATGAGGATAGGAAGTGGCACATGTGAAGCATGAATGTTGGCATCGGTCAGATGGGCTGAAGGACGTTTTGTTGCTATATTCACTAACCAGTAGGTCTTCTCCTTTCTCTCTCAGTCTTTGTTTCTGATCTTCTCTCTTCTGTTGTTGCAAAATCCAGCTTTGCTGAACCCCATGTGATACAAACTAAAGTCTGTCAAACACTGTAATCTAAATCCTTTGAAAAGACATTTTAATCAAAGTATATCTTAGTGAACATCAGCCACTACCTCTTAAAAGTCAAGCAACAAAAATGCCTTAGAAATTTTAAAAAAGAAATATGCTTTGCCTTATAACCAATTACAGCAAGTGGTTATACGTTTATCTTTTGAGTACTGAACTCAACAAAAGACCAGCCATTGGAATCACAGCAAGAGTAGATACCGTCGGTGAGGAATGGGCATCTTACGCAGTCTGATGTTTCATTTGCTGGGTTATGGCAACAGTTCGTTGCCTGAGCTACTGGAGAGACAGACCATCTTTTTCCACATTTCCCTTGCTCCTTTTATCCTGCTTTCCATCTCACGCTCCACTAACTGTGCATAGCAGAACATCACTATCTGAAACTTCACCTGGGTGGAACTTATAGTATGCATTGAAGTATTTATAAACTTGGTGATAGGTCAACAGATTGTGATTTGTGTTCACTGTTCAGAACGGTGCAAATTTTAGATTTTGACCCTCCAGCCTATTTTAATCTGGGGAGCGACTTTGTGTATTCAGTCCACCAACAACGGAGTAACATTTACAGGCATACAGCTGTGGTAATATTTGATTATACTGCTTATTTGCGCTAAAATTGCTCTGCCTGTTTTCAGGCCTGTGGGGCTGGCAGTAGTCAGTGTCTTGCCGGTGATTTCATGCTTATTTTTAGAGTGTTTTTCTAGTCTGGTATGAGAGTTAATCACAGTTCATGTTTCCTGGGCATTAGCCAGAGAGAGTACAATAATTCGTAAATTAATACAGATTCCTGAAAGCCGTGGGGACCTGGGTGACATCACTGTTAGAAACTACAAGTCAATCTGGTGTACTCGTTGCTTGGCTTTTTGCAGCTTCCAGTTTTTGTAAGGTGGGGTATGTCCAGGCTGTTTTGATCAATATCTTACACACATGAAGAATTGTTTTTATCACTGAGAGTTTGTAAACTACAGACTGTATAGTCAAATGACAAAAAAAATCATCGATTCAGAAACAGTGAGAAAATAGACTGAAAAACTACTATACAATAGCTCACAAGATTTTTACAGTCAAATTTACTTTTAGTTCTTATATAAAGTTACAAATTTACTTTTTTTTGACTTTTACAAAATACTTACGGCAGCATTCATTATTATATTGTTTAAAGAAAACACATCTGCCAGTTTGCACAAAACAGATTCCCAAAGAAGGCAACGTAATAATGACCAGGTATTCTATTATGGTGCTGCTGGTTGAAGAATTAATGCTGGCCAGGGCTTAGGAGATAATCCACTTGCTCTTCTTCAAAATAATGCTGTGGGATCTTTTATGCTCAGCTGAGAATTGATGGGGCCTCGGTTTTACATCTTATCCAAATGCCATACTCCCTCCCAGAGTGTCAGGCTAAATTGTTATATGCAGATATTTACTGAGATAGATGTGGAATGAATATATCCTCAACCAGAGGTAAGTGTACTATTAATTGAGCCATTGCTGATGGCTCATGGATTGGAATTGCATCATTAAAGATCTGGACAAAAAGCTCCATTCTTTATTATGCCACAACACAGTTGGCGCCTGTTGCCTGTTCCTGATGTTGGGACCTGTTCCCTGATCTATTTCGTACTTCATACACCAGTCTATCGCATAATATACTGGGCCCAGTTTCACTGACTGCTTTTGTAGGTCTTTGCCTCATGTTACAAAATGTGAGGTATATTACTCAACAACATTTTGTTGTGGAAACATGATTCACGTGCTGTAAAGGTCATGGTGTTCCACAAACACAGTTGTTTTATTTGTCATTGTGACATTACTACTACAATGACAACTTGCATCTGCATTCTATCTTTATCGTAGGACAAAGAACCTAAGGTAGTACAGAGTTGCAAACCAAAGAAAGATGTATTAAGTTTCTTCTTGTGGTATCCTGCCCTTGTGCATTAACCATCTGAACCAAGGCTCTTGAGAGGCCATGGTGATGGCACCATTTCAAATCTTCACCAAATATCAGGAAAAGTAGAAGGAGACAAAATTCCTTCGTTTTGTTTGCCGTTGTGGGAAGGTGCCTGCACATTCCAAAATCTTCTCCACAGAACTCAGTAACCAAAAATTGCCCACTTTGCCATGAACAATACAATCTATTCTGATAGATGAATACTTGAAGCAAATAGCTCCGCAGATCTCTGTATTTTTTTCTGTCAGTAAATGTCCATTTTAGCACCTACACCGTGTTGAGGAAGCTACTTGACTCCACAAGAGTCTGATGTTAACCCTGCTTGACGAGCTTTGAGATAAAATTCCAAAAACTCCTGTTCCAATGTGGAGGCTCTCTTGACAGGAATGTGTTGTCAGTGCACCCGATTCAGTGGGCTCCTAATTCCTGGTAGTTAATTAGCATACAAGAGATTCAGGAACATTGCGTGAATACATGCTGCATGAAGACTGGAGAACCACAATGCTCCACTATTATTGAGACAACTACTTGGGATTTGAACCATATATTAGGACCCATTCCTGGTGATGGTGGTTATGATTCCAGCTGGGATACCTCCAAATAGTTATGCTCCTGGGCAAGGTGGGATGAACTGGCAGCTTTTCATAATCCAACCCCACGCTCCATTAGTTACAACAAGATAATTTGAAGAAAGCAGATTTGAAGATGGGCGGGCATATTTTAAGCTGAGAGGAGAGAGGTTTAAAAAAATGGAGGTTTTTTTTTACGCATGGTGGTTCACATGTAGAATGAACCTCCTGAGGAAGTGGTAAATGTGAGTGTAATTAAAAAGTTTAAAAGACATTTGGATAAGTACATGAAAAGGAAAGGTTTAGAGGAATCTAGGCCAGGAGCAGGCAGGTGGGATTGCTTTAGTTTGGAATTATGTTCAGCATGGACTGGTTAGACCGAAGAGACTGTTTTCATTCTGTACATATCTGTGACTGTATGAGCCATGGATGTCTTTTCCCAATCCCTGTGTATTTTGTGCTAAAACGAGCCAATGCTTAATCAGGCTTTCTGGAGTTTAAAAACAGGTAAGTTTATTAGCTCCTAAACAAAGGAAAGAAACTTAGATGCAGCATATGCACATGGCTTAGAACTGCGATTGAGTAAAAAAAATGTTTTAAAAAAGAACCAGTGTTTGGGTTCCATGATATGTTGCTGATGGAATGTTATGGATGTTAAGATGGAGGATATATTGGTAGTGAAGCAGTTGACTTTGAGATTCTTGGCTGTCCACGTCAGCCTTTAGACTAGTGTCTTGTTTCCTTTTTGTTGATGACTTAACTCGTTTACCTGGTTTCTAGCACTCTGATCAAAAGAGAGTGTTTCTTAACTTACAGTGTAGGTGTGCCTAAAGCTGTGACCTTCAGAACATACTAATCCACATTAGCACATGAGCACGTTAACAGCCACTGACCGGGGATGCAATTGGTTTGTAATCCCTTTGTTTTGTATGTTCCTGGAAGGGTAAACATAAGTTTGTCTGCGGTTTGAGATATAATCCACAGCAGATAGCTTTCTGTTGAGAGGAATAGTCAGCCTCTCATCATTTCTGTAGCTGTAGGAGAGCCCAGTCCAGTTTGCTTTGTGTTTCATCTCTCCCTTTGAAGAGTTGCTCCTTGAAAATCCCTTGGAACATTTTCAGGTTTGATATTCTGTAATTCCTCTCATCTTTTCCAGACAGCCATGGAATGTACATCCAAAGTCATCTTTTGTCTATATGCCTTCTTATTTAAAAAAAAGCACATACTGAACCTTTACTTCCAACATGGCTGTAATTAATCCAGACTTATGATGTATTGTCATGATACATGTGATTCTATGTCTGTACTTGTGTGTTATGCAGATGGTTCTTCAATTCGAATTCCTACAAGCAAGAAAGTTCATCCCTGCCTGTTCCTGATTTGTTTTTTCTTTCACCTTTTAACTCCTTCTAAATGATTTTGGTTCCTCTTCCCATTCCTTCGATGTTATTCATCTCCAGACTTGACTTCCTTTATGCCCAAATAATTCCCTCGCTTGTATTTGGTTCTTTTCCCTTTATCTGTTGTGTATCTGAATTTCCCCCTTTGGAAATGGAAGTGGAATTGAAGAGTTCCATTTGATACAAGAAGTGCACTTTGAAAACAGGGTACTGAGTTGGATGATCAGCTGTGATCATATTGAATGGCTGAGCAGGCTCAAAGAGACAAATGACCTGCTTCTGTTCCTTTTTCTATGTTTCTCTGGAAAACCTGAAGGATTAACCCAGGCGACAAAATATTGGTATAACATTAAGCCATGCAGATGTTTGAAGGAGCCAGCTTGCTTGCATTCCTTTGCCAGTTCAAGTTATTCTAGTTTGTCTAGTACAAGGAAATGTTAAATATCAGCCAGAGTTCCCGCCCCGATTGCTGTCCAGTACACTGTGTTTGAGTGCTGAGTTTGGATGAGGGGAGGTTCAAGCTCAAAGTTCACAGTCAAACAGGCCGGTTACAATCATTGTCCAAGCTGACGCGTAACCAGTTGTTTCTTCTGCAGCACAACACGCTGTACAGTCAGCGTCCAAAAGAAAGTGAGGGTGAGAGTATTTGTCTACAGACATGTTGTAAGGTTTTTATGCTGCTCTTTAGAGGTTTCCCTGAAGCTGCTGCTGTCCTGAATTATTTCCAAAAACCTTATGGCAGTGAGGATGCTTCATTGACCTGCAAAGAGACCATTTGAGTTTATGGGGAGAGATAACCGGCAACATTCGCATCCCATGTAAGAATTAGTAAAGAAAAGACTTGAGTGCCTCAACTGCACTTCCTTCCCTGCGAAAGCAGAACAGAACAAAAAGTTTGCCTTTGATTCCACCAGTAGTCCTCGTATATTTTACCTTCTTGTCAAAGATAATGCCACTGACTAAAGCCACTTCCTTTGCAATATTCCCTGCCTATGGAAACGCTCATGATAATCTCATTTACTTTTGTTAGTGTGTCACCAACTGAAGGCTACCATCTGTCACTATGACGCATGTGGCATTGTTAATATTTATTTCAGTGATTTTTCTCTGCGATGTGAGGAAAGGTTGTTTAAGCAACAAGAATGTAGAATGCACGGCTTTAGAGCGAGCTAGAGATGGAAGGAATTAGGTATTTAACTGAAGAGAAAGTTTGAAGAGCTAGGGGCTGGTGGGTTCACACATGGGTGAATGGGACAATCTGAGTTGCACTTGCAAAACATTGCCACAATTACGACAGGTTGCTGGCCTCCTTTATTAATGTAAACACATTATGGTACATTAATGGAAGATTTATAGACCCTCAAATAGAATATAATGCAGCCCGATTCCATGATTCTACTGGAAATTTGGTTCATTTTCAAAATTGCTGCAGGCATCTAGCTTGGTATAGATTGAATTCTGAGAGCATTCAAGAAAAAAAATCTAATTGCAGTTATTAGAAAATGCTTTTGAATATGTCTTCCATTGTCAAACTATGTTTCAATGGCTCTAGTAATTCAATGTCGACTGATTGATTTAAGTTGACTCTGTTGGAGCTAAGTTTGAATTGGATGTGGAAACTTTGGATGTGATTAATGCAATCTGTCAACAATGCTTCTTAGTAAAAGCTGAGTATTCACTCAAAAGGAAGTGTACCAATCAAAATCTTCTCTTCTATATGATTGTCTCCAGCAGTTGGACTGTATATATGTAGAAAATCAACAAATCCTTACAGTGTGAAAGCAAGCTCTTCAGCCCACAAAGTCCACACCATGCCCTGAGGAGCATCCCACCCAGACCCACCACCCAGTATTCTTGTGACCCTGTGTTGTAATCCCATGGCTAATCCAGCTAGTCTGCACATCCCTGGATGCCAAGGGCAATTTAGCATAGCCACTACACCTAACATGCACATCTTTGAACTGTGGGAGGAAACCTTGCAGACACAGGGAGAATGTGCAAATTCCACGCAGTTGCCCGAAGGTGCAAACAAACCTGGGTCCCCGACACTGTGAGACAGCAGAGCTAACCACTGAGCCACTGTGCCACCCTGGATGTCTCTTGACTGCAATTATCAGGAAGTATGTCAGGATGCACAAAGTTCTTTTAATGATTTCTGTGTTTCTATAAATCACTGCAGAACTCCCATCTCTGTTTGCTGTTTCCTGTAACTTTTTTTATTTAGCTTTTTTTTGTTGTGGCATTGGACACCTAAGAAATGTGCTAATGAAAGTTTAGGGTCCAGACCATCAAATCTTCCTTGTTACTGTATCTCCTTGATAGTGTCTGGCCTTTATATTGAGAAAGTATTCTGTGCCATGCATTTGTGATCAGATCACTTGTCTATCCCTTGTCCTAACATGTCGCACTTTGCACATTATGTACAATACAGTCAGGTTGTAGAATGTCTACATTTTTGTACATAAGACTTATGCTAAGGACAAACCTGTTTTATTCAACTTAGGATGTGTGTACCTGTTTACCTATACTGCTGTTTTGGAATCTTTGCCGTTGTCTGTGTATCAAGCAGGAGATGTCTGACAGCTGCAGAACCCAGTAAGACTCAGTAAAGATCTCACTGTCAGAATAGGAAAAGAGAAAAGAATTGGAAAAAGAGTTATTTAGGGTTTTCACTTGCATTTAAGAAGTATGCCTTGCGCAAATATAGTTGATATACAGTTGGACGTTATTACTGTCTGTCTTCAACAAAGAACTAAACAATTTGTTATTTGGCCTTGATAATCGACACACAGCTCACACCCATTGTGTGGAAATTGATTAATTTCTGGCTGTAAAATTAAAATAATGCTTGCTTCCATATCGTGTATAGGCATGGTCATCTGTTGCTGATAAAGTCTGTTGTGCTGTATGGCAGAATCTACAGTTAATAAAATATAGGGTGACCAATTTCTTTTGTGTGTGGGATGGATTCTGATGCTGGTCTGCAAGAGTTGACTGTAATGCCTTTCTAAGGCAACTTGATCAGACTTTTAAAAAAACATGTTTCCTAATGACATTTAAGATTGCCTAACACAGTCTACTCGTTTTAAAAAGCTGCAGAGTCACCTTTCACTACCAGGAATCTGGAGATATAATAAGAATTTCATGGCTTCCCGGCCAGGTTAGGCATGGTAAAGGTTAACAGTGGAAGCATTAATATTGCAAGTTTGATATAAATAGAACTGGTGGTGTTTGGTGTATAAGTCCAGACTGTGAAAGGCAGCTTGTATTTCCTTGCATTCAGTGTTAGGCAGAGCAAAAGAATTCAGAGACATCTGATACATGCAGACTGCACCTTTCTGCTACAGATATTATACAGGACTGTACAAAGCTGATTGCCAGTTGGTTGAATTATTGTCAGCATTTCTTTCAAAGGAATGCCTTCCTAACAAAAAGCATATAATGTATTTGCTATTTAGCTTTAAAAATGTGAATTGTGTAGAGTTGATGTGCCAACTTACAACAGCCTGATCCTTAAAAAATTCTGTTTTTATTAAAATACCAATGAAAAAAGTACCCAAGTGAGGCACAGAGTTCCTGTTAATTTGCACACCAGTGACTGTTTCATTTCTCAGTTTTCAGTGCAGTGGCAGGGAGAAGCAGAAGTGTTTGGAATCCTAAACAACAATGGCCACTGTTGGAATGTTACAGAACTTGTCTAGCGTTGGTGTCCTTGCAAGACTTGTTGAATTGACACCTGCTGGCCTGCAATGAAGTTGTGCAGTATTAGGCACAGTTTCTCCATTACAGTGCCTAAGCTCAACAATAATAAATTATACTGCCCTCCTACTACAATAAAATGTCCCAAGTCATGTCAAAGGGCCATTATAAGCTAAAGGTGGGCACTGAACTGTATGAGGAGATGTTAGCTGAGGTAAACAAAAGCTTGGTCAGAAAGATGCATTTTGGGAAGTGTCTTAAAGGCGAAGTGCAAGGTGGAAAGATGCAGGAAGGGAATTTCAGCGTCTAAGGCACAGGCAGCTTCAGATAAGGCACCCAGTAGTGCTTGAGAGGCAGGCAGTGTAGCTTAGCAAGTACAGGTCAGATAAGTGAGCTGGACTTAGTGCAGGTTAAGACACAAGCAGAGATTTTGAATGACTCAATTTCACAGGACGAATGTGGGTGACTAGCTGAGTGTGTGTTGGAACAGTCAAACATGGAAGTGACAAAGGCATAGCTGAAGGTGTCAGCACTGAATGAGCTCACTGATTGCTGACATTAAGGCAAAGTTGAGTGAGGTAAGGAAGAAGAAATGGGAATTTTTAGACACGGCCCATAAACCCTATGACCCTATATGTGTAGAAACTCATTTCGGGGTCAAATGTGACACTGAATTTGGGAACAGACTAGCTAGGTCGTGGACTGACTCAGACACTGTTGTGGGTTATATGTCCTTGTTTGTCTTTGATGATTTTGCTGCTGAAATAACAAGGCAGTGGTGTTTCCTAGAAAAGTACAAAGTCTAGCCAGATGGACAATTTTTGGGTGTATCTGTGTAATCTGTAGCAACAACAATTTAAGGAGATGAATTTGGAAAGGGAAGTATACAGGTTTAGGAGGAGGTTGTGGCTAAGGGACAATGCCTGGAGAGTGGAAACTAAGATTAATCTCTTGCAGTTGATTGAAATGGAGGGGTAAACTAATTGGGCAGAGACAGAAGAACAGCTGTTCCTGAAGGTGGTGGCTTTGGGCTGGAGGAGGACACAGTGACTGGGGAAGGGTTAGGCCCTGACGCAATTTCAAAACATGGTTACGAATTATTGTGGCAATGGAGACCAGAGTCCACTGTATTTTAATGAGCGTAGTATACGGTTGAGCTGGACCGAGATTTGGACATAGTGACTTTATGGGTTGGACGCTGGAGTCGGCCTTTCTGACCCTTGACCTGTTCTCCCAATCTGTAAGACTCATGGCTGATCTGATTGTGGCTGTGACTCTGTGTTCTGACCTAGCTGTGCTACCCTGTGTGTCTCTCTTGTTAATCAAGAATCTGGAAGTAGATGAATGGAGCTGGGTGTCATCAGTGCACTGTGGTAGCTGATCTAACACTGGATTGTGTCGTCAACATGTAGCATGTGGATACGGATCGGAAAAGATTTGAGGAATTAAACAGTTGACAGTGTGTGCATGGAAGTAAAGCCATTGGTTAAAGTTAGTCTAGTTTCACTTCAGGAGGAGAGTCAGACTAAGCAATGGCAGGCCTATGGGGCTGGACAATTGGGTGGAATGTGCTGGAGAGGCAGGTTATACAGTGACACAGTATGCGCAGTTCTTTCGGTTTTTATTAGCTTATACAATGATCTGTGTGTCAAAAGCTTCAAAGAGTATTAAGGTGAGTGATAGTGCTTCACAGTCAGAGAATGCTTCTGATCTTGGTTGGGCAGTTTCAGTACTGTGAGTGGATTACAAGTCAGACTGAAGAGCTTCAGCAAATGAGTGACAGGACTGTTGTAATCTGAGAGAGGTTAGAATTAGGTTCAAACAGAGTGCTAAATACCAGAGGAGGGGTAAATCATCTATAACATCAGCCAGCACAGATGCCTAGAAGGTCAACTAAAAGATGAAGTCTGATGAGACCCTGCATTCACATTGTAGCCCATTTATATTTAGGCCTGTACTGATAATGAAAATCTGCTCTGTCCCATAGTTGTAAATTTCTCAAACTAAATGAATTGAATGACTTAAATTTTGATTTCTCTGCAAAATGCAAACACATGGAAAAAATTGGTCTAAGTTCAGCAAGGGTTGCACTAAGTTGGTATTTTCTGTTTTAAATAAATCAATAATGCAACTGGGTGGAAAGTGGATAAAATTATTTGAGAGGGTCAGAGTGGGGCTACAGAGGAGAGCGGAGACAGTTGACCCCTTTGTATTTTGCCTGGGTTCGTTCTGTGCTGACATCTAGGTTTTCCTCACAGACTAGTTACAGGTTTGTGGGCGTCACTTATAAACTTCCCTTTAAAATCTTACCATAAATTGGGGACAGAATTTTCTCCTTTACTTCTCTACTCACAGTGAAATGAATTTTATTACTCAGTTTATGTGTGAATTTACTGGAGAGGAAAGGCAACTTTCCTTCAACCCTGTAATAAAGATATCTGGGACTCTTTGTTAGAAAACTTGATGAATTAGCGATATGATTTTGCTTCAGCGTGGGATATTGAACACCGACGTACCCCTTGCAGCAGGTCTGGTCTGAAATGCGGCAAGTGCTTTGAATATTTTATAAATAGTTTAATCCATGTGCAGCATGATTGTCTTCTGCAACTTTCAGAATAATGCAATTTTTACAAAAAACCCAGCTGTAGTGATCATAAGCAGCAAAGGTGGAAACTGATTATTCAGAGACCTAAAGCAAAACATCTGGATTGAAGCAAGTACTTGGAGGGTGTCATCCACAACACAAAATTTAAAAGAATAATGATTTGAGATTGTATTTGGTTATATTTTAAAGGGTGCGACTTAGCAGGACGTGGATTACAGAGCTCATTCACATATAATGATATTCCATGGCTCTTCGCATATTCTTTGTTAAAAATGCATTAGAAAAAAATGCACAGGCTCCAAACCTAAAAAAAGGGAAGAGGAGTGGAGCTGGGGGGTTAGAGAGATATAAAAAAAATTGCACTGGTAACAGACTGCTAGCTGTTGTACTCTGGGAATTTTGTCATTGAGAGTGATGAACAGCTTATCCTCAAGCCTGTTCTGACTGTCTCCCAAGCAAATCTGTCCAAGCCGTATCACGTGGTTCCAGCAGAAACCAGCATTGACAATATGCCGGCAGCATTGGCTTACATTAAATACAATCTGGGCTGATCTTGGGCTTCTTCTCCATTTTACCACCTGCTTCCTGTGTTATTTGATTCCCTAAGATGCCAAAAATCATTCTATCCCAGCCTTAAATGTAATCAATGACAGTTCATCCACATCCTTTTGACAAGAGAGTTTGAAATTTCTCCTGCCATTTTGGAACAAAATACTTCCTGATTTTACCCCAACTGGAGCAAGTTCTTATTTTAGCTGCTGAACACGTGAAACTTAAAATTCTCATCCTGTGTTTTGATCTCTTCATAACTTTGCACTATCTCTGTAACCTCATTTGGCCAAATGACCATTTCAGTCAAATCCTTCCTGTAATTAATACTTGTACCCTGCCTTTCCCTTGCCATGAACGGCACTTGCGTGTTTGAATGTATGGATCCAAGTGTTGGAATCCACTCAATGTGCCTCGTAATCTTTATTCTAATTTTTAAGAACCATCTTAAGTACAAGTTCTCACAACAAACTTTTATCTCCTCTCCTAATATCTCCCTTGACTTGACCATTTTTAAATTCTGTTCTTTGAAGCTCTTTGATACGTTTTGTTTTATATGAAAAGGCTCTACACTAATATTGGAGCAAATTACTGCAGGTGCTGGAATCCAAACTGAAAACAACAAATGCTGGAGATCACAGCAGGTCAGACACCATCCATGGAGAGAGAGCAAGCTAATGTTTCAAATCTGGAAGACTCTTCATCAGAGTCATGAAGACTTGAAACATTAGCTTGGTCTCTCTCCATGGATGGTGTCTGACCCATTGTGATCTCCATACTAAAGTTGTTCAGTGGCTCAGATTAGGGTAGACCATCAAGTGAGATGTGTTGATGCACTGTGCAGAGTTCAGGAAGTTATAGTTAAGGATCTGTTTGTTGGTCAGTGTGAATACAGATGGACTGAGGGCTCATATAGATGTAATGGCTGTTTGTGTTGATTCATGTGCTTTGAAGTGATACCATAACTGGTGGGCAATTAATTGACTGCTGTGTACTTGGAAGACCAATCGTTGAACATGGCTCAGTTGGGCGATGGTGCTTACCAACGGCTCATCAGTCTTTGAAAATCTTGTTCCCCCTTTTACAAAGTGTTGGGATACATTAACGGGATTTGAGTGATCTCCAATCTTAATCACTTTGGAGGGTGAGAGAAAGTGGGAGAAGAATCTCCCAGAGCATTCCCTTCATTATTGTGAGCTGCTGTCCAGCTTCTCAAACCTTTCAGGAGATGACATGGTTTTCAAATAGAGTGAGAAGTGTTTATGTTGCTACACAATGATGATCAGGAAGGTTAATTCCTACCCCTCTTTGTGGGCCTACAGTTTTGTTCAGAGTGTTGTCTCTCCCACATGCAGTTAATACAGCAAATACAGTTCAGTAGGCCTTAGCTGCACTGTTTGAGGCATAATGCAGTTAGTTGATCTCACTATTGGGCTTGGTTAAGACAACGGTATAGAAGATCAAGTGTGAATATAAAACTCAGTATAAAGGCTTTAATTAAAATGTAGCCTTCAGGAAGGCTCGGTGAAATATGCTCTTAATCTCATGAGCACTGATCGTTGCAATAACCTGAAGCCAGAAAAAGAAAACACTGTATATCACCATACCATAACCTCAGGATTTGGCAAAGCACTTTAACTGCCAATGAAATACTTCAGAAGTATAGTCCATTGCCATTGTCACTCCAATACTTTTGTAGTTGCCCTCCTTTCCTTTATTCTCCAGAAACTGGAATTTGTCTGACACTGCTGTGTGTCTCTGAAATCTCACCATATCACTTTCCCCTATTACCCCATGCAAGCTATCCAACATTGGCTACAGTCCTGCTATGCTTTGATTATTCTTGATTTCAGATGGCCTCACTTCCTAATCTCTGTAACCACCCCCAGCTCTGTAACTGTCTGATATTACTGTGCTTGAATTCTGGCCTTATGCCTTTCCTGGATTTCACTTGGTTTCCCAGTTGGTTTTTGGCTGCCATGATCATATGCTTTCAACTTCCCTCTTATACATCTCCACCTCTCTAGCCCATTTTTGTTTTAAGAGACTCCAAATAATCTGTTTTGATCAAGCTTTTAGCCTTAGTGTGCCTTAAGGTGCTTTTTCCATCAAACTTCATTTGTTGAAGGTCCTGTCAAGCGCTTTGGGACTTTTGAAACTAAGTGAAAGGCTCAATACAAAAACTAGCTGTTGTTTTTGCACTATAAGAAATGCTGCAACCAGTATGCAGGCAGCAAGATTCCATAAACAACAATATGTTTCCGATAATTTTTTTGAAGTGCAATATTTGGGTATGGCTAAAACAAAATGCATGTTTTAATGAAACTTTTCACTTTGACTCATCAGGACTGTTCACAAGAATACCGGTTTAAGGTGAAAATGAACACTCATGCTCTATGAAAGAAGTGTGTTGATGAGTTATCGGGTGGACTGTGATCCATGAAAGTATTGCCATGGAGTGCACCGGTTAACAATGATTAACAGTTAACTAACATGCTTTGATGAGATTTCAAACCAGGTAGAATGACTTTAATTGGTCAAGGGATTGCCTTATGAAATATACATACACTGTTTTAGTTTCAAATCAACAACATAGGTGACAGTCATTCTCTGGTTCATTTTACAGATCATTGCCTTTACCAATCAAAATCTCACTGTTTGGTTGAAAATTTAAGTAAAGCTTGATAGGCAAATGTCAATCACTCTTAACCAGTGAATTCTGCATGGCAACATGTCTACAAATCAGTGTCCATGTGCGGCCAATTTAGAACTCTCTTCTGATACAATATATGTATAGGTCGTTATTCCCCCTAAATTTTCTTGTGAATTGTCCCAATGAGTGAAAACCAACGAGCTTTGACACAATATGGAGCTGGAAGAATTCAGCAAGCTGGGCAGCGTCAGAGAAGGATGAAAGTTGATGTTTCAGGATGGGACCCTTCTTTAGGAGGTTCATTTAGCAGGTTCATTTCCTGCTCCTCTGATGCTGCATGGCCTGCTGCGTTCCTCCAGCTCCACACTGTGTTGTAAGATCTGCTGTTCTTACTATCACTGAGCTTTAACGCAAAGTGTTTTTTCAGAAATATTCAATTTCTTACTAACCTGATGACCTGCTTTGGCAGTGTTGCTTATGGAAGAATATTAACCAGGAACTAACGTCCCTTTAAGTCACATGGTAACCAAAACATCCCTGTACAGACGTGTGAAGTTTGGTTCTTTTATGTTATAGAGCTAGCACCGATGTGAAAAATTAAGGGAGTCCCATGCACTTAAAAAAATCATCCGTGTTTTCCAACAAAAAACACTGCATTGGACAGGACATCAAAATAGTGACACAGAATTTTTTTGCATCATAGAATCCCTTTAGGGTGGAAGCAGGCCGTATGACCCATCAAGTCCACGCCAACCCTCCAAAGAGTATCCTACCCTGACCGTCCCTATCCCTATAATTGTGCATTTCCCCCATGTCTAAGCCCACCTAACCCAAACATCTCTGGGCGCTTTGGGCAATTTAGCGTGGCCAGTCCACCTAACCTGCACATGTGTGGACTGTGGGAAGAAATTGCAGCACCCATGCAGACACAGGGAGAATGTGCAAACTCCACGCAGACAGTGGCCCCACTTGTGAGGGAAGACATGCATTAGTTAGAAAGGAATCCTTGATGTATTGCAAAACTTTTGTGATTCTGTACAGTAATTGCCTTTCTTTAATCAGCTTGCCAGATTCTGCTAGGGAGAACTGAAACATGGTGGCTCAGTGATTGGGACTGTCCCAGCGACATGGGTTTAATTCCACCCTTGGGAAACTGTCTGTGTGGAGTTTGTGCAATCTCTGGTCACGTGGATTGGCCATGCTAAAGTGCTGATTGTGTCCAGGGGTGTGCAGGCCAGGTGGGTTGATGTAGTGATTGGAACTAACTGGATCGTGTTGACTCCAAGATTTTTGATTGGTCCAGGTTAACAACCCCAATCAGGAAAGCCCTGGCTGACCAATATTATCAAGAGATTCGATTCTCCTGAGTTCGGGAGACTGACTTTAACCTAGGTGATCATAGCTAGTGTACTGTGCACAAGTAAATAAAGGGCGACTCATTGATTGGACAATGGCCTTTGCAGTTATTTCATTTAACCACAGGAAATGCAGGGTTGCAGGGAGTGGGCTGCTGTGTGGAGCGTTGATGTATATGCACTGGGCCAAATGGCCAGCTTCCACACTGGGCGTTCTATGATTTTATGTAAAAATACATTTGTTGTCCATTACATTCTCCAATAATATTGAAAAGGATGATTTGATAAAATAATATACAGGAATGGGCCACAGATTATGTGGTCTTTTATTATTAAGCAGAGGTTGGAAATTCTAAGCACTGTTTGAAAAGCTATTTTACCAGTGAAGCAAGCCTTTCTGCTTCAGAGGAGAATTCAAGCAGAACTGTGACAGATTTCAGTCCACTCTTGACTGAATGGTGTATTGTTTTTAATTGTTGTAAACTCCACATGATTTGTGAGGGGTGGTGCAATAAATCAATAAATCAACAGGGAGAAAGTAACATGAACACTTGTTTGAAAGGAGAAAGTGTCTTTCTGTCTGCTGGAGGGTTAAAGTGCTTTCCATGGCTGGTGTTAGGTGGTGGAGCTCAGTATGGAATTGAAAGTCTGTGCACTGCTTCATGTTGGAGCCAAGTGTTAATTGCGGAGCTGAATTGCAGTGCTGGCGAATACGCGTGTGCTCGCGCATTCTACATGCTTACAATCTGAAAAGCATGGATATCACAGTGCTGCATTGTGAAGGCCTCCATTAAATCCTATCTTTAAATGCAGTCTTTTCACAACGTACATCTGCTCCCAAATTGAACAAGACAAAGGCAGAGTAATAGAAGGGCTTTCGAGCACAAGTAGATTTGACATTTGAATAGAATAAGAACCAGACCGTTTACTACAAAATTGATTTGAACAAAAACTCCTTTATAGCAGTGTAATTTTCACAGATCAACTTTTTTTTAACCCTTTTACACTCGGCAGAAAATAAGTTTATTTAACAAAACTGGTTGAGATGAAATTTCGCTTATCATATAGCAGCTGACATGTCTCAAGGGCACTTTCATGCCTGGCGTAGTAAATCTGCTTGATATCAGATGGAGATGA